>NC_052121.1:4092869-4108714 GCF_012273895.1 Zerene cesonia | reverse complement strand
TAATAAATGTTATTTGCAGTTAACAATTTTCTTTTTTCTTTATTACAATATTTATGGCAAGACTAGGTATATCTAACTATAAAAAAAATTGTACGTTTTTGCCTCAAAGTATTTCAGCCCAAATTCCCTCTGCATTCAATCTCAAAGGAAAACTCTAAACTTTTACCACACACGTTTCGACTGAAATTAGATTTCTTGGAAGTCTTGTAGCTAGTAGCTTATTACCTCTGAGGGTAATGTATCGCTTGTCGCTAGAGACCTGTCATTACACTTTCTAGCTTCAAAAGGTAAGAGCTCCTCCTGTGACAGCTTTCATAAGACTTGCGAACTAACCATAGTAGGTATGATGTAAAATCGCACTGTATGAACTAGACATCATACGGATTTAATGACTGTATGATCTAGATGCATCATTATTTTTACAGGCAGACATTTTACTGTTCTTATTAAAAATAAAAGTGTAAATAACAGATTTATAACATCGACCTACTAAAATTGTCTACAAAGACTGAAGACCGATTTTATATTTCTCTCTTTTTACTAGGATGTAACCTACATATTGCAGGTCAGTTAAAGTGTACCTTATGTTTGTGTATACGAATGTGGCTTTTATTACACCGCAATAAGCCTAGTTTATGCAAAAACCCCTATTTAAGATCGGTGTCAGCTTTATTTTCCCTGAAAGCATCGTAAATGTATGTTAGGAGTGCTACAAATTTTAGAATATTCACGTACGAAAAATGTTAACATATCGTGTCATCTTCCTATGTTTTCCAGCACAAGTACTTAGCGTAAATGTGTTAAAAATTTATCGTTTAGATCAATCCAAATTTAACTGAATTTATAGCGTAGGCTTACATTTACATATGCTAGTAAAAATGTTAATTAGGTTTGTGTGAGAAAATGTTCAAAATTAACTAAGCAACATTTTTAAATTGGTCACGCCAAGTACCTACTACATACCTTTTAATATTCAATAGGAACATTGAATTTTATAGACCAAGTTAAAGCAAAATTGTAAGGGAAATTAGAAAATCAAATAAAGCGTTTTAATTTCTCAAAGTTTTCAGCTTGGTCATTACGAGGCTGTCGAGGCATTGGTCCGAACTTCTGAGAAATATCGCATGAATGTGGTTAATTGGCGGGTTTTCTTCCGTCTGTTATGTCTTTCGTAGAAATCTTTCGATAGTTTGTTTAAAAGCTTTTCATGCTCTCTCGTTTCTTTTAAAATAACTTAGTACTTATAGAAGTCAAGAGGTAAGACGTTTATTGTCGTACTCGTAGGTCCATCTAGGCCAGGAGTACCATCGCTAATGGGTTCAATGACCGATCCCCCTTCCAATACTAGCGGAGACCCTGTACTACTACATTTCTCTATTTGCACATAGTAGACGTTTAAGTGGAACTGTTTGATGGATCATCACTTGTCTGTCGAGTTTTTGTGGACTAGAAAATCTGTGCAATGTTAGAAAGCGAGTGTTTCTATTACAATTTCTTATCCATCCCATAGCTTTTGAGTAAAGATATTTATTTTGTTTCGCTTTGTTCGTATCTATATAAATTATATAATATTAAATAAATACTAACATGCACCTGGAGGGAAATTTCATTTTATACTACTGCGGTTAGAATAATGTTAGTATCAAGTCTTATCCCACCAGTATTTAGGTTCATTTTAATAAAGGCTTATTTAAGTATACTTAACAGCATTATAGTATCTATAATCTATAAGTATAATATATATGATCGAGTCAAGCCACTTTATTAGTAGCTGAAAAAGCGACGGGTTTAATGTGAATTAAATTGTATTTCCTATTAATCACTTAGTAATCCTACATATTACATCTCTTCAATATAAGCGCTATCATAAAAAATGTATATCAACAGAGCATTAATTTAGTTTGAGTTTTTGTTTCATTGTAATTGTTATGATGTTGTTGTAAGTATTATGCAGATATTGGTAAACCACTGCACTGTTATATGATGCAAGGAATCCACGGCGTAATGTCCTGTACTTTCGCGAGTGACCTATCACGATTTGGTCAAACAAGATAACCGTATCTTAAACGGCCTGGCTTCTGCCATTTTCCTAGATTATACATGTTCTATATCCTGGTAGATACTATTATCGATGGTAGTCATAAGGTTTATAAAAATCAAAAGATAACTTTCCTTTTGTCATTTGTGAGGATTTCCAGGAAGTTTCCCATGACTTCAATAGGTGAGGCTTAGCCATTGCTGCAAGATTCTGGGAGTAAACTAGCTCATAGGTCTCTGGGGCCATACGCATAGCAGACTTGGTGCACCAATCCGCCGATTCATTCCCAAGAATGCCCCAATGACTTGGTATAATTTACATGAAAGCCAAGAATGCTAATTAGTATTGTAAAATGTTTTTTACTGTTACTCGATGCGTTAGTAATTGAGTTTCCGATTGGATTACCGCTTGATTTCGAATTTACAATCATATATAAATGAACTGTATGACAGATACACGAGACAAAACATATTGTTTTCTATTGTTAAAAGAGATAGACGTTATATTTTCTTATGTCTACTTATCATGAGATATTTCAAAATTCTTTACAAATGCTAAATGAGAAACTATTACTTTTTTAATTAATTTTTCATGTAAAAATATAATATAGCTGTAAAACTAAAGTCTTTTGAACCTATGTATAATTATTTATAAAATAGTTAAGTATTACATATCCTTTAGTTTACCTTGCGGTTTTTAGTTCATGAACACATTTATCACGATCAAACAGTTCCATTATAAATATTATTGAAATTCGTAGAAATCTATTAGACTA
The DNA here is from genome assembly GCF_012273895.1 of Zerene cesonia. Taxonomy (NCBI): domain Eukaryota; kingdom Metazoa; phylum Arthropoda; class Insecta; order Lepidoptera; family Pieridae; genus Zerene; species Zerene cesonia. The sequence goes on along the minus strand of NC_052121.1, from coordinate 4,105,901 downwards.
CTTGCTTATATTTTTATGTATAACATACACGCTATGCGTTATGTAATTTCACTTATATTATTTTTACAAGCAATGTGTCGTTGACTTGTTTAAATATATCCTTACTTTCATTTATAGATCACTTTTCACGAACAAAAAGGTAGCCAGCGTACCGTGGCGCGTCTCCGCAACATCCGGCGTCGCATCAATGATCCTGTCACTTGAGCCTCTGCGGTTCTCTTATCACATAATGTTCCGTTTAGTTTTTTACCCTTATTCTCGGGTTGCTTAGGAACATGATAGGTACCTTAATATAGTAGGTACCTTATAGTGCCCTTAACGTACATAGATTGAAAGTACATATATTGAAAAATACATCCTAAAAATTTGACCATTTACTTTGATGAAGAGGCTTTTGAAAGGTAACATTAAAATTTATTATATTATATGTAATAAAATTAATCAGAGAAACTTCAAACTTTACAGTATTTTATGTCGATAAATATACAAGGACGATGGTCCTTATATAAGTATTCCTGATTGTTTTTTAAAAAAGCGTTCTGGATACGAATACCGTCATAAGTGGAAAAGAAAATTGAATTCGTGGAATTCGCGTCTCAAAATTTTAACGCTGCAATGTAGTGTTCATAAAATCCTGCATTACAAGCAAAGTTTAGGAATAACGCTATACTTGAAGCGATATAATGTAATATGCATGTTGCACTGCGAGCTGTATCTTTCATAATAAGTTTTAAGTTTTCTTTATGGATATTTAAATATTAATAATGGAAAAAGGTTATATGTCAAACACTTAACGAGATTCAATTCTTCATCAGCATAAGTACAGTTGATGAGTAAAGTAAATTGCCCAGATATCTACACTACGTACATAATTTCAAGTACGTAGGCATAAATAGACAAGAGTTATTGTCGACGGTAATGATGAAATGTACAAATATTTATAATAGTGATATTACGAAATAGTTGGTAGAATAAATAAATAATGCCCACGTGTATTCACAGTCCCTTTGGGTGTCATCTTGCAAGATCGTCTTTCAATTACGTCCTGTCCGCTAGCAAGCGATTTAATATACTTTATATAATAAGAAAAAGTACTCCAATAATAATGTCTAATTGGATATAGAGAGCTTGGCAGTAAATATATAATAATATATATAATAATTAATAGAGTGATTATCTCCACCTTCTAAAAATATTCCTATTCTTAGAAGTTAATTTTCCGAGACACAAGCTTGAAGTGTCGAGGTTATTATATTTACAGGATTTATCTTAATATAATTATGAGGCTATTATAAACTTGCCCTTTACTAGACAAAGCCGCGAAGCTGAGCTGCAAATATCTTTTTTATTTTTAATAAGACAGCTAGTTCTTAAGACCCAGATTTCATAATATTTAGGGTAGACTTTTGAAAGGTTTAATATCTGCTATTAGGATTTAGGAGATTTGTTCATATGAAGTAGCTCATTATTTATTAAAATACGATTATTTCTCTTACATTATTTCATTTGCAAATTGTTTTAAGTCTCATAACTAATGATTTAAGGGTAATTTAATAATGACTTTGTACCGTAAGAACCAATTGATGATTTTGATATTTGTTAGTTATATCTTAACTATTTGTAACTATAATTTGAATTTGTCAGAAAATACCCAATATTCTAAACATAAATCTCACCTTTTCCACAGACAACGGAGCCGTTCGTACGACTCAGATGACGAAGAGAGGGGGGCGTGTGAGTGGTGCGAGTACGCCCTGGTGATCACTCTAGCAACCATCCTGCTGATAGGAGTGTCCGCGCTGACGGTCTTCTGGGTGGTGTATTACCGAGAGAGCTATGGCTGGGCTGACGATATACCAGAGAAACAATTCAACCTGCACCCGACTCTCATGGTCGCTGGCTTCATCACTTTCAGCGGCTTTTGTATGTATTTTAATTGATTCGTTTATTTCGGCTTGTCTTAAAAGGTTTCGTAGCTTAAACGACATATGTCTCAGCCATCATCGAATATTAAACATACATAATTTTTTAATAATACGATAAAAAATTAATAAACAGTAACCAATTATGTTATTTTAAGTATAGAATTACTATTATTAAGGAAAAAAAACAAGAATAAATTTACATTTTCCTTGTTAATGTCTGAATATTGATCTTTATTCCTGTTGCCTCCTGGACCAATAATTTAATAAATTTTCTATGCTACATAACATGTGGTATTCTTTTCCTACCCCGTGTATTTATTAAAATAATGGATTTCCAGCGGTGTTGCTGTTCCGCATATGCCGATGCTTCAGGAGGATCTATGTGAAGTTGCTTCACGCGATATTCCACGCCCTAGCGTTCCCTTGTATCGTGATAGGCTTTCTGGCAGTCCTCGACTTCCACAATAAGAAAGGCATCAACAATTTCTACTCGCTGCACAGCTGGATTGGATTTGTTGCTATGGGATTGTTCGGATTACAGGTACAGTTATAGCGTTGTATTTCCCTATCTTGTGTTAGTACTTTTATTTCTTTATTGGATCGTTTACCTGTTTTGCAACAATAACGGAAATATTAAAAATATACTTAAAGTAAACAAACGGTAATGATTTAGAGATTCTATATAATTGAATAGACAATGTTAAAAAATTTAAAAGCTGGTTCTCAGAATATATTCATCGCAAAATTCCAGTAGGCACTGGGATTTTTCTGCCTCAGCTTGACTCAATTACCACATTCACGAGCCCGTAAATCAAAGGTATTCCTATCAATTCTAGTACGCAGTGGGATTCTTCAGCTTCCTTCTGCTACTGATATGCAGCAAGGGCACGGCGTCGTTCCGCGCGTCGTTGGTGCCCATTCACGCCGCGTTCGGCGTGCTCACCTTCATACTTGGCGTTTGCGCGTGTCTCACCGGTCTTACCGAGAAGGCTCTTTTCACTCTTGGGTATGTAATAATTGTATTAAAACACATTAGATCTCACTGTTACACAAATTACATTACATATACGTCATTTACTACACGACTAACAAACTATTTTCAATGTTAATATTGCCAATTGGGTTAAGAAATATCACGCAATTTAAACGTAATTTTGAATTTGAATTGACTTAGAATAAAGACAAGTATTTGATTAAGGGGATTGCACTGATTTCTTCTCATATTATGCATGATGGAAACAATATTTATTGGATGATATATTCATGAAACATGTTTTCACCATTTTAATCACCAGAACAAATTGCAATCAATTCACACTTTGTATGATTTCCTTCAGTAACTCTACAATCCTGGGAGAGTTCAGGTAACTAACGATTTTAGAACGAATGTCAACAACAGAGCATGATTGTAGTTTAATGGGGTCATTGATTACCTACAGCATGATTCATCTCATTAGTTCTTGTTTAGTTGTCTTGTGCCGTCGAGTCTCAAAAATATAGGTCTATTTTATAGATTTTGGGCTCGATTACAATGAAATCGTGGCGTGAATAGACCTATGTGTTTGGGAGCGTTGTTCGTGGCGTGTGCTTGTACGTTCGTATACCATTCACAGCGCGGAGCGTTACAGTGGGTTGCCGGATGAAGGGGTGATTATCAACGTCATTGGCGTCACGACCGTCGCCATTACCGCTGTCCTTATGTACATCCTCTCGAGGGACAAGTTCCGACCGCAAGCCCGCGATCGGAGAGTCTCGGTCGATCTTTGATTCATTTGTCTTATATACTCTAGTATATAATTCAAATTGAGATTTTTCTTGTTCCACGAGTTTATTAGTTGAAGCTATTACAGCGTTTAAATTGCCGCGTCACGTGTATACTGCCACGCTATATGTTTATGATTTTAGTGTGAATCGAATTATGAATTTTTTGACTTTTCAATTCGCTGTAGTCTTCAAGTTCTAAACAGTTTCCCAAATCTCATTGCACGTTAGATTCTTTTTCGTTCTCTAAGTAGTCTGTCATGTACAATGTGTATGTAGTATCTAAATACGTACAAATAAGAAGGCTTATGTTAGACTAAATGTTATAATTAACTTAGAAATTGGTCTGTATCAGATCAGTGTTAAGTTAGAATTGAATTTACGATAGTATTGATTTACATTTTAATTCTCATTGTTTATTTATGGTTCTAAGAAGTAATAAAAAATATATAATTCAAACAGTGTTTTTACTTTGTTTGCTCTATGTATATTGATGCTTTTTTATGTTGTGCTAATTATCCGCTTATGTATGTTTGCATGTCATGTACCTGAATCATTCTGTATGTTGCTTTTATCATGTACTTTTATTTAAGGAATTTTTAACGGCCTAGACTGGGTTTTTATTGTAAATGAATTATTGCAAATGCGTTTTAAAATTTGCAGCGTTATATTAACGATAAGTAAAACTAATTACAATTTAATTTTCCAGTACATTCAAAGGCTTTAATTTTTTTTTCACGCAATTAACATAAACTGGGATTGTATTTGACTATCTATTATAATTAATAGTTTTGAAATAGATATAAACTAAGTATAGTATAAATAAACATTTTTAAAATAATAATACGATAATATCTTAAATAGCTATTATTCATCACTACGGTTTAGAAACAAGTAAACAACTCATTAAATATCCCTTTTGAAGCCAAGCGATTTGATATTTGCGCAATCTAAAAACCTTCCTACCAAACGATATTGTACATTTACAAGTTCGCTGTCAAAACAAATAAAAAGGGGCATTTAACGTATTCACGTTAGTCACTTACAATCCCATCCCGCTCACTAACCGGGTGCATGCGGTGTGCAGGAGCGAGACGTACTCCACGCTGCCGCCAGAGGGCATTGTTATCAACGCGATCGGCATTTCCGTGGTCGCCGTCGCCATACTCGTGCTGTACACCGTGCGCGGCACCGGCGGCTACCGCCTGCGCAAAGTCGCCCAACACCCCAGCTAAATACACCCACTCAACATACGACTACCCGATATCTTCGACTTCTCGTATAACTGTATTATAATTTAACAGTATTCCCATAAGTTATTATCTTTCAGTATTTACCGACCACTTGTGTTCCATTGATTTCGGGATTTGATGCTTGTTCATGGTCAATAAATTGTGTTAAGCGTTCGCGAATCGGAATGATTTATGGCTATTCAATATTGTAATAGAGGAATTATGTAAATATTTGTTTGGTCGCTTTTCACCGACGACACGAAATACATAATCGATGGTGAATAATCAATTATTAGAAAAATATAATTTTAAATTATTAAGGTCAATGTGTTGACTTTAGGTTAAACAAATTTTTATCTCAATGAAATTATCTTGCGGTTGTGCGTTGTTCTATTTAAAAGAGTATATACCTCTATCATTGTGTATTAATTCCAATTTTATTTTATTATGGACTTTTTAATTAATGTATAAAGCACGTTTTAAAGGCTCGTTATCGTTAGCAAAACTAATGACAACATAATGTAATCTGGAGCGCTATAAGTTCTGTATTCATAGAGGTCCCAATTATAGCTTCATTAACAATAATATAAGTATAAATTCTTTAAGTAGGTGTAGGTATTTGCTGGCCGAATAGGATTAAAGGGCTGAATCAACCAAAAAGCAGGCAGATCTCTGAAGTGAACAAATATAGGAAACTACAATGATTTCAATCCCGAGCAATTTAACATTAACAAGCAATTTAGTGGCCATATATTATTTAGGTACAGAGCTCGGTACCGTTATTTATAGGTAACGAATAAGACGCATAGAAGTAATATAATTTGTATATAATTTTACCCTAATGGATGTAATGTGCGAGTGTTTGATAGATGTAGTTTGTGACGGATTTGTAGCGTAAATATTTATTGATCGATTAATAATGAGTAGTAGGACATTACAATATAACTAGTACCGTATACATATTGCAACTAACCATATAAAATCTATACGAATATTTCTGAAAGTTTTTAAAATTTTTAACGTATTGCATGATTTCATAAAACTGCTATAAAATTAAAGTTTTATACGATATTTGGATGTAGTTCTACAATATTCTCTAAAAGTAAACGTATAAGTAAAGTGTTCAGGTTGCCAAATTCGATGTATCGTCTGGTAATACATATTTAATCATTAATTATAATACGTGTAGATATTTAAATATAATTATAGGATAATGCTCAATGTATTTATACGCGGAGTAAACATTATTCCTTTGTGTAGACGATTGAGAGATTTTTCTATTATTTGGAACATTGTTTGTATTCAAATTTTTCTATATTGCATTCCATTTGTGAGTTCGACACTCAAAATATCGTTTAATGAAAATATACAATCCACACGAAGACTGTAATCTTAAGTAGAACGTGTATTATTAAATGTTATGAGTTTTGCTCGAATGCAGAATGTTTACATTTTTTAAAATATTTACAAACAAATATTTGGATCCCTTTGTAACATCGGGGCCAACTTTTGAGACATTTAGACATACCTATTTTGGTTATTATTCCAATTTAACTCTTTGCAATAAAACCAAACATGAAAGTACCTGCTTGTTACGTTGATAAATATACAATATAAATAGTTTCGATAAATATTAGCTAATTATAATAGATTCTTATGTGAAATCAACAGTTATTTGAAAAATTCTTGAACGTTGCGTGAAATTTCCACAACTTGGAGTATATAATTTCGTAACATTTGTTATGTTGATTACAGTTGTATTGGTTATTATGAATTTTATCACTGTTTTACAATTTTTAAATATTTATATGCATTCTTAATGGTACATTAAAATACATATTGTATGAATTGTTTTTGTTTCATTTCAATTCCTGATGTTCCCAAAATATATCCTTCAATAAGAAGTCTTTTATATCTGAATTCAATTTAATAAAATACAATGATAAACAAAGGTAAGTTACAACAAAAAAAAAAAATTAAATGAATGACAGGTAATGAAACAAATTCGTTGATAGGTATTATTTATTTGAATCGACACAGTAAACATAAAGCGATATGGAACAATTTATTCAAGCTCACTGCAAATTGGGCATCTCACATTGGCATTTCAAAACAATTCATTGCATACCCGAAATCACATACTTATAACTCCACTTCTCTTCTGAAATACGCCTTAACCATAAGCTTTCTCACAAACCCTTACGAAATAAGTGATTTGATACAGCGCCTCTAGTGGATTTGTGAAAAACTAAAATAGGTTTCCTTTAAAAATGACAACAAACATCTGAAATGTATCAACTATTTTTTTGTGTTAGTCATTGAAACGTTCCACTGAAGTTTGCTTTTTTCACAGGACACAATTTTATTTTTCGTATTTATATGGGGCCGTTAGTAGAAGTTTAATTTAAAGCCAGTGGGGTCAACACATTCGTCCTACGGTTGCAGTCTTGGAAAAAGGGTTTCACGCTCTATCACTTCAACTAGCTTATATTTTACTGAAAATTTGACAAGACATTTATAGCAATATGAATTATATGCAACTGCTTGTATTTCATTTCACTGTTAAATTAAAAATAAAGAAGATATAAACAAAAATTATACAAACTTTTGAATAACATTTATTTTATCTTGTCTAGTCATAAAATGGCTTCACAACATTCTACTTCTTAAGAGGAAAGGCCTCTGAGAAACGAAAGCAAAGCCAACATAGAAGTATAAAGTACGATTTAATAAACATGCATATAATATTAAATATTATATAACTAGTAATGTGAGAAAACTATGATTACAATAACTATAATTGGAAATACTTGTCATAGTCACACCGTTTCACTTGAATTCTTCTGAACAACAATTGCTTCTACCAAATTTCAATCAATCATTTCTAATCGACTTGCTAAATTGCCAATGTGAGAGTATATATCGACACACTTATTTGAAAACTGTTTATAAGATTAGAGAAAAAAATACAATCATTGTAACATTACATGCATCACAGGACAAATTACCACAGATATATTTAAATGCATCAATATCCACAGGTATACATCTAATATTTACACTAACAAGAATTAGAGTTAATAAAATTTGGCACGACGAATGTCGCTAATATTAAACAGGATTAAATTTTAAAATATGTGTACTTTGTTCGGGAAGGTTTGATAATTAAAATTGCCAAGAATTTTGCAAACAAACAAACAAACTTGTCTCCAAGATTTAATAAAATTAAATCTGTATTAAATATACAGGTTGAATAAAATATTATATCAACTCTCGCCGAACAAACCTATATTATAATTATTGTTATAATAGTTTTAAGAGATTTCAAATTATTAAACTTTGCTAAACGTAATAGGTATATAAGGCTGCAACAATTTTTCAATAAAATGTGAATTAAGGAAAGAAAAAATACATACTATTATTACACAGTATAACTTATTTAACATTTTATCATAGTACTATTAATAAGGTCTTCTGGGACCACTTTCAGGTATTTGTTTTAGAAGAAATATTATATAATGTATATAAATAAGTTATTTGAATTTCCTTATTCATTATTTGTAGATGTAAATATGATGTCTATGTTTTATAATGTGAATCGAAAATATTATTTTTTAAACCCTGATGATTGGTCGGTGGTTTGCGGACAAAGTAAGCGGACGTTACATCTGATGTAACTGAATTTTTCACTTCACCTTTTTACTATCTACGTCATAATTTTTTAAATAAAATTATGCACAATTTGTCATAATCATCAAAAATTTAACGACGGCGTTATTATATATTTGTTTTACTTTTCATCACATATATGGTTCATAATTTATGATTAATAAAATATTTTTTGTGCAATTTACGATATTTGAATTTTAAATGCTACAATATGGATTTTTATTTTTTTTATGTGAATATGTACGTTAGCAGAAAATTTTAACGTTTAGAAAGAGAAGATCGGTTGCGATGGCTTATCATGAGAAAGTACAGACACAGATCTATTCTCTACGTTAGGGAGAAACAGCCAAAAACTTGACTGCCCCAATCTATTTATGATAAAGTTTGTTATGTAGGTACTGATATACTGTTGAATATCAATTTACATTCAAAAGTAAATTATAAAACGCCATTTTACTAGTGACGAAGTGAAACTTTAAATATAGGTAATAAAAACATTATTAATATAAGTCTAATTGAAAATCAACATAATATCACTTTAATTATAATTTATAATACACTGTGATTTGTCACGCAATTCATAATAATGTAATAATTTACTTAATCACTGAGGCCTTTTATTTATTGAATTCTACGAGTTACCATATCCATGTATGTATAAATTTAGGCCCATTTCAGCATTACACTAATTATAAGAGTAGTTTAAATTAAAATATTCTTTGGTGCGACGATGGCATGACGCGAAGCGTCAAAGCAATTTACATACAATGTTAACATTCATCGAGTGTAACGTAAAATTAAATCATATCTTATATTTATAATAATACACTGGATGAATATTAAACGTTCATTTTTTTTAAACTTAGTATCATTCAAAACGACAGATTTCTTCTTCGAATTTGCCGCTAAGTTATTTTATTTGCTGCCAGTACATAGGGTCACCCGTTAGTAGCGACAACAAATAAATCAGGAGACAGTAGATTTAAAAGTTTTACTTTGATTTATTTAAAACAAGTGCAAGGAAAATCCATGTTATATATCCCTAATACCTAATTCCTAAATAAATGCAATAAATTGTGCACTTTAGAATTAATATAGTGAAGAGAGCTGCTATTTTATCACAAGCATGAAAATAAATACGAAAATACCCAATTTATATTCCAATAGAGTTGAACATTTATAAGATAATTCATGTAACAAGAAATATAATATAGAACTATCTATTAAAAAATCGAAATAAATTCTGAACCTAGTACATATCTTAGTTAGGTATATAGTTTTAAAGAACATACAGAACACGTTTACTGTACTGTAATATAACGAGCTATGCTAAATTTTAAAACAAAATTTCTATGTCGATTTTATAATTTTGATATAGGCTATTAGGAATATTAATTAGGCCGATGAGAATATGATGTAAACTACAATCTTTGAAAAACTATATCTACTATGTATAGTAAAGGTATCATTTAACTTTCCATATGTATTTAAAATGCTATTAAATTTAATTACAGCACGTGAACGACAAGGTCACAAAAAATATAATTGATTATATATCACTTTCTATATGGTAATATAATTAGTCCTTTATTCAGTTTAATAAACTGTAAAATAAATTATAACTCATTCAAATTATTCCTTTTCATTAACAAATCTTTTAATATAGGAGCACACATTCTTGAAGTGCAGTCATATTTATTTGGTTCTTTCTCACTAAAGAAAAGGAAATGAAGAGAAATTTATAAACATTAGGCCCATATCCTTTTCCTCACCCTTCCCATTCGAATCTTTTTATTCCTGTCGATAACCCTTTCCTTCTCCCCTCAAAGCGAGTAACACATTTGCAGAGGCCTTAACTCTAGGTGATCGCTTACCATCAGGCGAACCACCAGCTTGGTTGCCATTTCTAATGTAAAAAATATATATAATAAAGATTAATTTGGAATACAGAACGATTTCTAATCTATTGTTTAATAATTTTATGATTTTAATCTATTTAGTAGGCATCAATTTAAACAATGTCAACACACATCTTATTATCTTAGTTAACACCAATTCACAATATGCAGAATAAATATTTAAGTCGAGAACTTGAGAATCACACGAGATCATTTTTTAGGTAATTAAACACTACAAGTAAATGCATGCATAATTATAGGTAAATTGTTTTCACTACGCTTTATAATAACACAAATTTCATAGACTATATATAAAATACATCCTTCAATATCCATATCCAATGAAATATATTATCCTATAGCAATCGCGACAGGAGAGCCAAATAAGGCGTTATATTAAAAAAGTCGAGGGAAACTTCTGATAAATACGTGCGTACGTACGGAATTTTTCGTGATGAAATCTTAGTAACAATAATTAAAAATTGGGAATTTTGAACGATTTTCTAATAGAAGAGGAGTGTTGCCATAGCACCAATCCTTTTTTTCTTTGTTTCACATGAATACCTCTACATTTTATAAACATTTCTTTAGAATAGATTTCAATTGTTTCAATTGCAATAAATAATTTTATATTTTTCCAACCTATCCACTTGTTTGTTATTTGTATATTCATTTATCGTATGATATTGGGACTTTCTCTAGTATACGCCAATGGACTACAGGCTTTAAAGTTTGCGTTTCATGGATACAACCAAGTCCTTATTGCTTGCGCCTTATATTTCTAATTTAATATTTTTTAAATCGCAATCTACGTTCAAAATAACTTTTCATATTGAGAATATTTTCTTAAAATATAAAACAAATACATCATCCAACACAGAACATTACACAAATCCCTTTATGCAGTTCACACATAATGTGAATATCCCATAAGATTTGTCTAACAGACAATATTAATAAATCTTTCCTTATCTACCAAATAACATACCATTCTTTAGTTTTTAATGTGCGCCATTTCTTTCCCTTTTTAATACGAATTACAATAATACTCTTGGATATTACCATCATAAAACTCTCACCTTAGATTTTCTGTTAGAATTAATTTACACAAACTTCTGTCACCTACTCCTCTTAAGGTCAAAATTATAATGTGCGCAATATCTTTCCATATTTCATACGTACCAATAGTAGGTCTGGATATAATTTCCAGGAGTACCACCAAAAATCTTCAGCTCTAGAATTTCTATCAAAGAAACTATCTGATATATTAAGATTTTACACCACACCTAAAATTGCACTATAACACACCAAGATCCAATCTATGGAACACCAAACCCACTAGGTTAATCCTAGTCGACTATTCTAGAATTTCTAAAGCTCAAGAGTTTAGGCCTTGAAGAATTGTGGAAACTCGTTGGAAATTGCTCGAACTAATGCCTGGTCTTCTCGGCTACTATCACCTTCCTCGCAGAAGATTCTAGCGAAACATCGCAGGAGATCGTCGCGGCGGTGCAAGTGTGCTCCGTATTCTGTGTTGCGAATGATGCCTTGTAATACCTTGAGGTATTGTTGGCGTCGCTGGAATTGAATTCGAGGTGATTTTTAATACATTATTGAAAGTCTGCTCATGAATCCTGGAGTAATTGAGAAAATATACCGGGTGTAATAATTTAGTATGCACAGGCGATTATTGCGTAACTATTAAAGTATTTATATTTTACCTACAAGAAACATTGGGGACTTTTAAATAGAAAATGATAATTATTAGAATCGGTCCCGGCTCTATTACATATAACATAATTTATAATCTTCTATGAAAATAACACATTCAATTAGTCAAGTAATGTTATAGTTATTAGTAGCTTTTTTTATCAAAAAAAAAAAAAAAAATCAATATAATTACCGCATCACCCGGCGACAAGTCGGCCAACTGTCGCACTATGATATCAATAGCGACTTTCACGTCGTTGGTGTAGAAGTGGTCGGCGGTCTTCTTGCGACTGAAAAGATCTATCACCAGCTTGAGTACTGCGTGCGTGGGCGCAGGCTCGTGGTCGAATATGCGGACGGGATCCTCTGTAATGATTTTTTTTATTATTCGGTTATAGGAAAACTTTTGACGTTAACGCTGTTATTAATGGCAAATATTTTATACATTCTTTTAAGATATCTACCATGGGGTTATACAGCAAATATTTGTATTTTTTTATTTTTTAGCATGAATATAAAATAATATTTATATTATTTATAGGATATATATGACACAAATAACGAAAAAATACGAGTTACACTTATTTCAAAAACAAAGCTCAATGGAATTTTAGCCACTATTTTTTACATTGGGCTTTATGGATAATGACAAGGAGTATGTTTTGAAATTAGCTGAAAAGATGGAAAATAGGGAATCAAAATTTTTACGGAACGATAAATGGTAAAATGCATATTTAGAAAATAAGAATTTAGGAAAGCCAGTACTTAGTCTGGCCATAAATACTGTTACACTTAATTATAAAAAAATATTACATTTGAATTTCGAATCTGTCATTT
>NC_052121.1:4063425-4091869 GCF_012273895.1 Zerene cesonia | reverse complement strand
TTCTTCCATTTTCACAAGAATATCAATACCAGTAGTAGTTTAAGTATCTCGCACACCTTAACTAATATGGAAATATGAGTCTAGTTCATTTTAGTGATATACAAATACCAAATCTTCTCACCTTCACGATTGAGCAACAATAGTATTTTCTCACAGAATGTCTTAGCGTTGTCCATTGTCTCCAGTGCATTTAGGAGAATGTTCTCGAAGGGATTGTCAAACTGCAAGTTGTACGCGAGGAGGAGAGTGAGGAATAAATCAGGAATCTGCTCATCCACATCTGTTTCTGGTGGGCTCTCGATCAGTTCCAGAAGAAATTGGGCAAACTCGACGCCAAGTTGTTCTGAGATCAAAATTAAAGTTTTATCTCTATAATGTTATACTAAATTTAAGTACTAAATTTATAGAATCATTGTGTTTTAATTACAAAAGCTTATGTTTCGACCAAAGAACAATACAAGTTGTAAATATACAAAATCGATTAAGTTTATATTTGTATACACTTAATGCTATAAATCATTTTTTTTAATAAAAAAATCCTTTTCAATACACAATTTCTACATGCGCTTCTTAATTTATATGAACTATAACAGTCAACACGAAATTAATATAATATTACCAAAGTGCGTGATCGGCAAGCGGTCGCCCATAGACAGCACCATAGACAACAAGAGCGCGGAGTGCGACAGCCGGCTGACAGCCCGCGGGTTGTCGCGCATGTCCCGCGCGATCTCCGCGGGGAGCGCTGACAGCGCGAGTGTCGCTAGTGCGGTGCGTTCGAGACCGCACATTACACCGAACGCCTTTGCGATAATACATAATTAATAACAGTTATTTTTTTTTATTAGGACCATGCAAAAAAAGGTTTTCTTTATTTAGCTAATGTTAACGCATTCATTTATATCGGATTTTTGAAATGATTTTCATGTCGCTTAAGACTCTTTAGAATAAGATAATTTTTAAAGTCAAAAAGATTAAGTGTCGTCAATTTGTAATAGTCAGAACATGGAAAAAAACAGCCACTTACCATTGCTTTGCACTCTAGATTAAATGACACTTAAGAATAATGTAGCACCTTATAAGAGTATTTGCAAAATCGGTTTCAGTAGTTTGAATTCATCACAATGAAAGAAACAAACTGTCTTAGTTATTAAATGACTAGCCACAATAACCACCTGTCTTTGTTTCGTGGGTACAAACAAAAAAAAAAAGTTACAATGTAATATGTTAAAACAATATTTACCAAAAACCCTGAAAAGGAATATTTGCATTTCAGCACTGTTTCGTTAAATCGTAAGAAATAAACTATCAATATTTTTTCATTATAATAATACAAATTTATATGTAACAAGTACCTGTAACAACAGTTGTCTAAGAGGCCAGCGAGTTTCCATCTGATAATACTGCACAAGAGTTGAAACATATGCATACCGATGACTGCTCAAAACATGCTGTGATATGTTCACATCTGCGTTGGACTGCCGAATAAAATACAATGAGAGCTCTTAATGTTATTGTATGGCATAGTCATTCACATATTGATACACATGAGAGGGCATTTGAAAATTTACCAAAGATAACAAAGATCGTTGTTGTTTATTTATGATAAATTAATCAACAAACTATAGGGATAGATGGAACTTACTAAGGTTCACTCTATCCCATTTTTACATTCCATCTATAACATTTTCAATTGTAAAAATACTAAATCAACCTTTTTAAAATGTCAATAAATTTTGTATATTAATTGCCTATGACGAATTATTATCATCATCATCATGATGAAATAATTATGAAAATTTGTACAAAGCAATATAACAATGTTATTATATAAATTTGCATCTTAATAGCATTATTTTATTTTATGTTTGTCTTTATGACATAAGCAGCGTTATTGATATATCGTGTTAAATTTCTGGGGCGCGGTAAATTCCCGTCGAGTGTAAACAAACTATATTATTAATAACTAAATAGTAAATAATAATAAAAGTAATTTCCACATAAATGCTTAATATCTTATCATTATTCATAATATGTTATTTTAAATATTAATATGTGTCATATTCTTGATCCACTGTGTTGCAATATTTTTTAAGAAAATTATGGCAGCTCAGTCACTATTAAAAAAATAAAGATGTTGAAATGCATTCAGAATTATCACTTTAGTTGCTTTTCTGTCTGTCTGTCTATGCTCTTTTCCTCAGAAACGCGTCAAGCTGAAACTTATATCACATGAACAAGTCTACTGTCCCTTGGAGCTGTCCTAAATCATACTTCTAAGTGAACCCAGCGTTTTTGTTTATGCAACATATGACATCCGTTTATCCTGTAAATCAAAACCTACAGGGTACTACCCGTGATCTTGTTATCTTAAAATTTGTTACAGAGCATGTCATATACCACCGATAAAAGGAAAATTGCTAAGACCATCTATCGTTAGGTACATCATCATCATACCGTAGATTTGTAGGGAACCATCAGTTTGAGTCCGACTCGCATTGCTTATGTTATTATCCCTCATTTAATTTAATAAGTTTGTTTACATAATGTCTTCAAAGAAGAACATTTCTTTATTTAAAGGTAAATAAATAACTGATACACAATACTTTGCTTTTCTTATAAAATTTAAGTGATTAGATAAAAAATGTATCTTATTCTTTATACGTCAAGATTATAACGAAATAGGAACATTAACAGGTTTAAAATATAATGGATTACCCCTTACCATGACAGATATTAGTTCAAGAAGCTGCGTCTGAATGTCGTGTGCATCATCATGCAACGCCCAACCTCTTTGCTGCGCATCATTGGCGGCTTTCGACAGAGCGTTAAGCGCCGTCATCATTCTCAAAGCATCAGGAGCGGCATCTATTGCATTTTTGGGGCATGTGATGTTGCTATTCGCTTCTCGGAGTAGCGCATCTATGATGGATCTTGCGGCACCGCCAGGAAGAAATTCCTGAAAAAATGACCAACATTAAGGGGACAGATCAAGATAGATGACAATACAATATTTTAAAGAGTTTATTATCATCCTGATTAGGATCGCCAGGGTTAAATTATTTTATTCATTTTGTATACTCTATATTAGCGAGACAAGACTCATTTTATCATTGAAACAATATTTTTTTTTTAAAGTCTATTTTGTATATTAAAGTTTTAGTTATATAGCATTGAAATGCTTTATAAATGAGAAAGTTTGAAAGAATAGAAAAAATTTTATCACGACAATTTCTCTATTTTGTATTTCAAATTCCTTTTATACTTCAATACAAAGTTTTAATTTCATTTTTAACTTATTTTTAAATCATTTAACAAATCACCCTGTCAATTTAAATTAAATAGTTTTGGGTAATGTTTGTGCTATAAATATTATACTAAAAATATATTACAAAAGACAATGTCATTGCTAGCTATTAAATGCAATCTTTTTCTCATGTTAGCTATCGAGGTGAGGTGAGCTATATAGCTCTACTTTCAGCATGCATCAACTAAATAGGTAGCTAGTTAGTATAATAAATATAAATAAATAAGCAACAATAGCTTATTGCATTTGCATATAATATAAATTTCATTAAGATATACCAACCCTCAGAGAAATGAGAACTGTCTCCACCGCAACTCTGGACATTTCGTGGCTAAGCTGGGTCTCCCGACGAACTGCCTGGACAATCTCATAAATTGCATTTGGCTTTATGCTCTCACTACTATCCTGACTATCATCCTGATTATCAGTATCAGATGATACTTGATTGGATGTTGATTTGATCATTGAATCTTTTCTTTTTTCATCATCATCTGTTGGAAAAGATACAATATAACAAGTATAGTAAGAGTGAAGTCATATATATAATATGGATACCAAAAGTAATTCTACAAATACAATGTTACAGTTACCCCCAGTAATCCAACAGGTCAGCAGCCAACAATTGAATTTGTTGGATTATGGATTATAGGCAAAAGCATATATATCCCCTACAATCCAGATTATTTTACAAAAAGTACCTTGTAATTTTACAAATTACATATCCAATAATATGATGTATAATATGATATATGTAATTTAGACTCAAAGTACATAAGTACAAAACTACCTTATATAATTTGAGTTTAGTACATTTAATAATGCACAACAGAGACATTAATTGAAAAATAAATTCTGATATGAAATTAAATAAAAGTATCTATACACTATAAACAATACCTTCATGCTGAGAACAATAGTGGTGTCATTTACAGGTTGCTTACTGTTCAGTGCCTGAATAAGGCAAAGGTTGTAAAAAAATTAACATCCCTTCAATAATTAGAAATATGTTAGATTGCAGTGGGAAGTGGCAACGGTATTATCTATGATTAAGTAATACTTAAATACTAACCTTTAGATACACTGCTGTTCAGAGATCTTGTTGGTGAATCTCGTTCTTCTGAAAGATGTTGTTGAGAAACAACTGGGCGAAGATCAAATGATGGAGAGACTCCGTTGGGAGGAGTGCTGTCATCTAAGCGCGGCGGAGGCTTCGGTGCTTGTTGTTTTTTATGAGGCTTCACTAACCCTTGGATCTGCTTTTTTTTCTCACTCAATCTAGCTAACAAGTCCTGCCTTTGTGCCATTGCTGTGTTGTCATTTAAACTTTTCATACAATCACTAAGAAATCCCAAGAAGAACTCTGGATCAACCTGTTTTACAAAAGCGCGTGAAGATAATTAAACTCTTCGAACGTTGTGTTAATTGAGATAATAGATGTTAAATTTTTACCTTGACTGCAGCCACATAGTTAGATGGAACAAAACCAACTTGACCTTTTCTATTAATTACATGCCACCAGTTCCTCTGTTTGGTATTAGTTTGTTGAAGATAGAAATATTCTCCTTCACAGAAACTTAACGTTTTCGCTAAAGTCGCCTCAAAATCGTAGAGGGATTTGAGCATTTCCAAGTCATCTAAAATTGTATGCATTGGTTTATTTATGAAATATAAAATGAAATTTTTATCATTGCAGTATTATTGATTGAAGATTACCAATATTTTGTCCGTCACCCATTATGGTCAGTTCCAAGTTCACTGTTTATCCTAATTCATCACTTGTTATTAAACCGAGTTGCTTAATATTTATTATGTGGTTCAATAATGTTTATATTTTAGTGAAGTATTCAAATAGATTAAATTTATGAAATCTACCGTCTTCCGATAACAACATTTGACAACTATACTTTTATTTCTGACAGTGACATTCAATTCTAGTATTTGTGGAGTTATGGAGAGTTTCGAAATCCCAATTCCCGTTTTCACTTCTTTTGTCCATGTGTCGATGCAAAAAGGGTACAACAGTAGCATGAAAGTAATAAATTAATAGTTACTAGTTGAAAATATATAAATTTTTTTTTTTGAGTCTTAAAAAAATTAATTTAAATTTGTCAATAGGAATCCCTATTCCCCAATCAGAGTGTGTTAAATGCAAAAAAGGATGCAACTACCTAGCTCGTACCTAGTTACAAATTTATTATTTTTAGTAATCTCTTCTTTAGAAATGACTGTAGGGTTTGCGCTATACAATATTTTATATATTGGTCATTGATATTGGTTAGTTTGTTTGCCCAAAAATAAAACACTTCGCGATAAATACTTTTCTCTAGGGTTCCGTACAAATAAACTATATTATTGTTATTCTCTGGTCAGACACACATAAATCTCACATTTTATATTTTAGACTCTTATATACGTATAATTGTATCTCGTATTATTTTGTGTTGATGAAAACAAACAAAAGCGTAGCACAAAAAATCATATATTTTGGACTGGTTAAATAATATTCAAAGTTGGTCATTACTCTTTATCTCAAATATGTATATAAAATTTTCTGAGAAGCAACTAAGCTCCGGGACTCTACCTTACCATTGTATTGATATTTCTATTTTACATATGTGCGTGTATTTGCATACATTGGGTTATCACAGTTTCCTCATCTTTGTATTTATATATATCTTAGGGTAATCACCGGGTTTATTGTACTCGGACGTTTTTCCTCATAATGCAAAATATATAAGCGTGCATCGTTTTAAGCAGGCATCAGTTTGTAATTAGACATTCCTTAAAAATGTTGAAATTACTATCAGCTTTCGTATTAGCGGTTCTGCTGGCCGAGGTAACTGGCCAACGCATTATATTGCCAACGTATAGACCACCCCCCAAAAGACCCGTTATTATTCGTACTGTGAGGGATACAGGAGTCGAAGAGCCAAAATGGCTGTATGAAGGTGACATACCACGAGCACCGGCAACTGGAGACCATCCTTACTTGCCTTCTTATATAGATGATATTAGACTGGACCCAAATACAAGAGTTGCTCGCAGCTTGGATTCTCCTAGTGGTAAACGTTATGGTGGAGGATCGCATACATCTTCAAGAGGAAGGGATACCGGGGCTACTCATCCAGGATACAATCGTCGTAATGCTAGGGATATTAAGATTCCCCGCAACCCATTCCCTACGCTGCCACCTTTCAATCCGCGAGTTCGACTGCCACACATCAGAATTGCTTAAATATCACCGTATTATAACTTTGTTAATTATGAAATAAATGATCTGCATTACATACTCGTATCTTTAATTGTAATTTTACAATTTGTTCCCGAAGTACAAAAGCTTGCAATTTTATTAACTATTTTTATATAATATCAATAAACTTAAAAAATGAACTGAAATTAGGGCTTTAAGTAATGCATCGCCTCTCCGGCTTTGCATGTGGTACGTATAATATTGCTTTTGCTCTATAACATCCCGTACGGTGAAAACATTTTTGATATCGGTCTATAGTTCTTGAGATTAACGAGTTCAAACAAACAGACTCTACAGCTTTCTATTATCTAATATATAAAAAACTCGTGTCACAGTTTTCGTTGCCATACTCCTCCGAAACGGCTTGACCGATTTTGATGAAATTTTTTTTTTGCTTACCCGGTATCTATGAGAATCGGCCAACATCTATTTTTCATACCCGTAAAGGATAAGAATAAGGCAGAACAGCGTTTGCCGGGTGCAGCTAGTAAGTATAGAAAAAAACTATCTCATATATAAAAATCAATTGATGTCCGTTAGTCTCGCTAATACTCGAGAGTGGCTGGGCCGATTTTGATAATTTTGGTTTTGATACATTCGTAATAATCCGCTGCCGTTCACCGGGTCAGCTAGTCTACACTAATATTATAAAGAAACTTTGTTTGGTTGTAATGAATAGGCTCAAAAACTACTGGACCGATTTTAAAAATTCTTTCAGCATACGAAAGCTACATTATCCACGAGTAACATAGACTATATATGTACCACGGGCGAAGCCGGGGCGAACAGCTAGTTCATTTATAAAATACTAGCTGCGCCCCGCGGTTTCACCCGCGGAAGTCCATATCCCGTAGGAATATTGGGATAAAAAGTAACCTTTATGTTATTCCACTTGTCCAGCTATCTACGTACCAAATTTCATTGCAATCGGTTCTGTAGTTTTTGCGTGAAATAGCAGCAAACAAACACACATCCTTACAAACTTTCGCATTTATAATATTAGTAGGACTATGAACGCTTTTATCAAATCATATCTTGTTTATTACCTGACGGTACACTTTGCACCGTTATAGATCAAGTTTTGGAATTTATTACAATAAAATTACGTTTTGTAAATATGATATTTATTATTACTATTTTGACATAACATTACCGTGTGCTTAATACGAAATATTGAAGCAAATCCAATTTAAAGAATCAATTTTAATAGAAACGAAAGCAAATAGTGATTGTATAGCTATGACTAATAATATCGATTAAAATATGCATCGCTAGCATTACCGTCCTTATCAGCCGATCCAACTACTCTTATAATTCTTCGAAATTATATGTCATGAATCCAGTACCATAGTACTCACTCCCAGAATCAATAAGACTTGTTCCATCGATTCAGATCTTCAAAAATGCAGCAATAATAATATAATGCAATATTCTCACAAATGTTTTCAACAAATGCTCACACAAATAATTTAAAACGCAAGTAGGTGGCCTTATCACTTGGAAGCGATTTCTTCCCGTGAACCTTGATTGAAAAGGTAGATAGTGAATTAAATAATATACATATACAAGAAGGGAAAGTACTTATGAAAAATCCCAAGTCATCTTATGATATTATTATCTGAGTTCATAAGTATTATCTTTATAGTGGAATTTTCTTCAATTTGGTTCCTTACCTTTTGACCTCAGATAATGATTACACATAATTGATGATTGTCACACTATCTCAATAATATTACAAATGTGAAAGTTTGTTTGTTTGGATGTTTGTCCGTCAATCACGCTGAAACTAACGGATTTTGATGAAATTGGTATAAAGACAAGGAATGAGCTGAGTGATAGGATACTTTTTATCCCGATTAAATGCTACCTTGGTATAAAACAGGAATCTAGATATCCGGCCGGAGCCGCAACGACCGTCTAGTATCCTATAAATACTTTGATATAAGTTGAATAAGTTTTCTCTCAAAAATGGTCTAAATAATAATAATCTTTTTTCGTCAACTGTATTTAATCACTGATTGTTTGTCAGCGTTTATGGCAAGCAGACTCCAACATTGAAAATTTTGGTGATAAAGAATGGAGTTGTGTTTCCTACATGGATTTCTGATGAAAACGATAAACCAAGGTAAATAAGGTATAATATAATATCGTCCGATTTCTGGAAGGAGTCAAGCAGAGCGTAAGAGCGTAAGAGCGAGCCCTAAGAGCGTAGAATCATTCGACGGTGTGTAACGGGTGAAAATAAACGCTGAAAGTGTTGATTGTTAGCACAGCGTGTAAAGATTACTTACGTTTCGTTATCCTAGAAAATTTATCGTAGTCATGAATCAGTTTAAATTTTTATCATAAATATATTTAAAAAATATGTATAATACTTTAATTGAAATATAGACCTATATTTTGGAAATGTTAATCTTATCCTGTTATCATTTTTATTTTTATGTTTATTCTATTGTTTGATGAAAGAGTACATTTATAGTATTAATTATGTGAAATTCTACATGTCTGTAACTGCAAAACTGTAAAAAAAAACCATCCTGATACAATCTTCGATGGTTTAAATCATTCAAATAATCCATATTTTAAATTTATAAAAATGCTGCTGATTATTTATGAATTATGAAATATTTCATTGCATATATGGTTTGTGCGTTATACGATAAACACCAAAAACGTTTTTGTTGTATAAAATAAGAAGGCATCAAATTTGGCTTTTCAACGGCCTCTACAAAGGGTTTCCGTTCAATTAGGCGCTAACGTGTAGTGTGAATACGGCTCGTTTCAGAACGATTCCCTCACGCTTGACGTGCTGATGATTACTGAACCAGGATTAATTCCCTGACGTTGGGTTAAATGGTTAGAGACTGGAATTCGTTTTTTAAAACTCATTGATTCACAGTCTGTGCTTATGGACTACGTTAATTGCCTTTGGTTTTATTGCGTCATTAGGTAAGCTTCTATTTACTTAAAGAAAGATTAGTTGTAAATATTTTTATGTGTATATTGTATGGAATTAAGAAGGTAGTAACAACAACTACATTTCACTTAGATATATTAAACCAATATTTCACTTACTTCTTAGACAAAACTTATAGCTGAAAAAAAACTGAAAGAATGTTTTAATATTTACACACAAGTTTGCCTTATTTACGTGCGCCAATGTTTATAATGTATGAAGACTAATTTCGCCTCAGCCCTCAAGTAGGTATTTTATACGTGAACGCAAGTAGGGTACTTGGAGTAAACCTGGCCATTAGCACGCTATGCGAAGTCTTTAAGTATTAAAAATGACGTTACCGTGAGGCCAGAGGACTATTTCGAGTGCCGGTTTGTATATAGGTATGCATACTTACGTGAGATAACAAAGATGCTTTGAAGAAAATTCTATGTAAAATAAGTAGTAAGCTTTTAAATTAAACTGTATTACATATTTTAATATCGAATAAAAATTAATGAAAAAGGAATTATAGCAGCGTGAGCGTTAATCCTTCAAGCAATGCATATGATGATTGCTTGAAGAATGCTCTTAGAGTGTTCCGACTGATTAGCGAAAATGCTTTGCTCAATATGTGATTTTTAATTTTAATAAAACATTAGAATCTTATTAAATCATTACTTATTTTCATTAAAAATATTGTAAAACACACGTATTATTAAATGCGGTTTCACCTGCATTAATTTGTGGAAAAAACTATTAGGAAAAAGCTATTTACGCATTAGATGCTCCCAAAAGGAATATTTTTACCGCTTTTGCAACATATTTCATTGCCGCTCCGGTCTTATTGGTCGTTTGTTGGTCGTAGTGTATAACATTATACAGTGTGTAACTTTCCTCGATAAATGAACTATCCAAAACATAAATCATATATATGATTGTATTAAATATAAATATTTTCATAACTTGATCAAGTAGTTCCTGAGATTAGCCAGTTCAATCAAACAAATGAACGCTTTAAATGTATAAATTGTAATAGTAATATAATATAATATTATTGGGCTATATATATGCATGTAGATGAGCATACCTTATATTACAAGTACCTAGTAATTCGTAGTGGTCGGTGAAAAGTCTCCATTGAAATTAATAGAAGTGTGATTTTAAATCGATTTGTTGACAGTTTCATTGCATTTTAACGACCACCATCGAATGAAAGTACCGATTTGTGTTGATTGCGATCATTATAATATAAGCATCACACTGATTGTGACTGTCAAATGGGTGCAATGACGCATCCTTGATGGTTCTGTTAAATAAATAATTCATTCTATTATTGTCTGGTACGATTGGCAACTTAGTTAAAGTGTTAAGCATCATTGTGATAAGATTCACCCATTGAATTTCCATCGATTGGAACGTACAAATTGAGTGTATACGCAATCTATGGTATTAAACGTCTTTATAAGACTTTAGCTTAGTCTAGTTATGCTCAGTTTATATTTGTTCTATACTAAATAAATGATTGCTGTAAATAAACTCAGTATAGCGGTATAATGTCTTTTATAAGCATTTCCTTCTTATGTCAAAATTTAGTTCTTCGTTCATTACAACTTATTCATAACAAAATAACAATGCAAAAGTTTTGGAATGATACTAACTTGGGGCTTTTTCATAAGGAAAAAATCTACATAGGAAGTTTTTAGACAAAGTAATTTGAAGAAGTAACACATATTTAGTGTATTAAATATTACAATGCGTAATTAGTAGTACGTATCAACGTCTTCATCATCATCAGCCCATATATGTTCCCACTGCTGGGACACAGGCCTCCTATGAGGGTTCAGGCCATAATCCACCACGCTGGCCAAGTGCGGGTTGGCAGATGTCACATGTCGTCGAACTTTTTAATTCTCGGACATGCCGGTTTCCTCACGATGTTTTCCTTCACCGTTTAAGCAGTGGTGATGTTATCCACATGCGCAGATAAATTGAAAAATCAATTTATTTCCTGCACGCTCGCCCGGTCTCGAACCCCGACTTATCGATTTTTAAGTCCGAGGTTCTCACCACTGAGCCACCACTGCTTATTTAATATGAATTTACTTTCTTTCAAATAGATCAATTAACCGGATATTTTTTGGTTTATATATGGATGGTATAAAGTTGATTTAGATGTATTTCAAGAGCTATAATAAATATAAACTACTAGTTGTTCGCCCGGGTTTCACCCGTGGTACATATATAGCCTATGTCACTCAGTGTAATTGTTACTATAGTATATAGTTGGTATTTTTTTTTAATCGGTCCAGCCGTTCTCGGTTGATAGCGTGACCAAGGGAAATAGGGATTCAATTTTATATTTATAGATTATTCTATATGTAATGATTCTTAGGTAATAAAAATACGTGGTGGTAATACCCAGTATAAAATTTATATCACGTTTACTTTTAAGGCCGATAATGTTTATTTGTAAATACACGGCACCATTGACGAATTTCGTCTATATATATTTTATACATTTAGTCATGAACAGTCACAATAGGAAAGAAGAAAAAGGTTATTTCTTTGGGACAAAGAACGCGTTTATTAAGCGGAAAGATATTAATTGGGGTTTGGAGGATGAAAAATTAATAATTGAAAGATTTTTATTCTTGCAAATTATGACGCTTGCCGGTGTTGAAGTATTTCGAAATTCATTTCATTACTTCTTGTTATAGATTTTACATTTGTCGGTAAAGATAAGATAAGAGTATTTTCAACAAGGTATGGTAATCGACGGGGATGCAAATTGGTTAACAACGTTGTCTTCTAATATCAATTAATATAAGTAATCTTACATATTTCAAATGTTGATTATGCTGTATGCGGAATGTTAAATTAATTATTTATGTAAATAATTATTGAACTTTAAAATGTAAAAAGCAATACATTTTTATACAACAATGTAGTAAGTATATGTTATATTTATAAGGGATTGCTTGCATAAGTAGTACATTTAATTAAATGTTATACTAAATGTAATACTGATTTCTTTGGTATTTGTGTGAAGATAGCTTGGCGTAGTCTACAGCTAAAACTAGCATGTGTAATCTTTATGTTTCTATTCTAAATAAATTTTTAATTTGCGTTTAGTATACATTATTATAATGTATTTTTAAGTAATGTATTATTTTTCGTAATTACTGCTGCGCGTAATTATTGAGAAATACTTATTAATTATGTAATTTGAATATGTGTTTGTTAGCATCATAATATAAGGGAACAGAAAGCTTTCTCCTCGCTTTTCCGCCTGCGTAGTCAAAGGAAAAGATAGACACCCTGAGGTTTTTGAAGGGTAGTTTCAATTCCTGTTTGATTTCCCAGATAAAAACCATCCCATATACTTTCAAGGTTTTAAATTATGTCTGTACCAAATTTCATCCAAATCGGTTCAGTGCTTTAGGTGTGAAGAAGAGACAGAAAGATAGACAGAGCTTTTTTCGCATTTATACTATTAGTAGGATTATATACATAGCAAAATGCTCGTGTAGTTTGAAGAATAAAGTTATAATGTATTTTATGTTTAGTCTACACAGATTCTTTATCAGTGCCTTAACTAAGGCACCCAGTTAAACTCTATGAATTTTCGATACTAAATACAATATTTGCATACTTGTGTTCAAGTGCACTGAAATCTCAAATGCTTATTCAGTGAGAGGGTAAATATAGAGCAGGATTCTGTATTTACGCTCCGTTTGTGTGATCGAATTGTCCACTTCTATAGCCAACATGGCGTCCGATATCTGATATTCCAATAATTACTAACGCTGCTGTATATTTTGAGTTAGAGGAAATTCAAATTATTCAATATTATCTTTGATATGTAACGCTTTAAGTTCGTTAATAAAGCAAAGAATGTCACTACAAAACTGACTAATGTTTTATGTTTGTGTGTGGATTTTTTTTTTATAGATAAAAAGACAATTTTTGCATATTTTTAATACGTTGGTATGATTTGTAGTTAAATTAAAACTGAGGGTGAACATTAACGTTTTAGAAGATAGATGTCGGACCAAAATATCTTTAAGTACCAATTGAATAATTTAAACAACCAAATAGTTGAACGGAAATTGGTTGTCGTTTTGGACGAATATTCAATTTTAATAACGTTGAAAAATGTCCTGTGAATTTTATGTAAAACCTTTTTGAACGGTCGACATGGAATTCATTAGAGACAAGTACATTGGAACCATTCCAAATTGTTTCGATTTTATCGAAAAAAAAAACCATGGAAGATTGATGATTTATTATAGATACAATTAGTAGTCATCATATGAATAAGATCATGGAGTTTTTAAAATCGATGATTTTATTGATATTTATGTGATTTTTTCTAAGTTCTATCTTTCCGCTCGTGTTGTGTTTTATGCTATATCTTTACCGATTAATTTTGCGCGGAAAATATTTGTGAACAAAATACCATGGTAGAATATAATATAATAATCTAGAGACTATCTTCATAAACTTTCATTAAACATTCGATCAATAAATTCTCAATCGAGACTATCTATAAGACATTTAAAATGTGCTTGAAATTCTACCGAAATTGTTTGAATGACAATAATAAAAATATAAAAAAAAAGATTGCAATTGCAAGTTGCATTGAAAAGTCGAATTAAAATAGTGAGGATGATGCTTAAATTTCTTCTACGTCCACGTTTTTAGCTCTGCGTAACGCGAACATGAAGAATTGTATTTATATTCACATTAAAAAAAAAGTGAAGTCCCGTGTCCCCTACTGGGGTATGGGGCAGATGATATACGTCTGTTTCACTGATCGATTTTCTTTATGGACAAGTAGGTGATCAGCCTTTTGTGTCCTGCCAGACCGAGACATTTCTTTTTTTTTTTAACGTCCCCACTGGGAATCGAACCCAGGACCCCTCGGTTCTAAGCTCACGCGTTAACCACTGTACCAAGGAGGCGGTCAATATATTCACATTGATTGATCACAAATTTAATTCAATATTTATTTCCATATAAATGGGCGCTACAATATTTTTGCTCATACAGCTGCGGGCATAACTCAATTTTCGAATTTTATATGACTAGACGCTCGTCCCGGCTCCGCCCGGATATCAAAATTCCTGTTTTATACCAACGGGGCATGTAATCGTGACAAAACTACCTATCACACAAATCAGCTCTTATCCTATCGGTATACAAAATTTCATGAAAATCCGTTCAGTAGTTTCAGCGTGATTGACGGACAAATATCCAAACAAACTAACATTCACATTTATAATATTACTGTGAAGTGTGATTAATATGTAAGGCCTTACATATCATATGAAAGATATTATTTCGCTCAAGGTGTCGTGGAAGAAAGTAAGACGTAAATTTACGCGAATGGATAAGATACGAGATGGTACAGTGGAAAATCGAAAAGATCATCACCCTACAATCTATAAAATTACCCATTTTTATAATTCTCCGAAAAGTTTCGAGGCAAACCATTTTTTAATTTTACTGGCGTATAAAATATATAGGGGATAACTACTTGTGTATCAAATTGAATTGTAGAGAAACACGACAAAAGCCAAATTAAAAATAAATGCATTTAATTGTCAATCGGAGGAATGACACTCTTATTCTATATTATATTACTCCAAATTTCTTTGCAACGTAAGACAGAATTAATAACATTATAATATTATTCGAGTAAAATTTTTGTTATGCTGATAAACATTTTCTTATTCATATGTCGAATAAATTTAAATATAATAAAGATAAAACCGCTATCTCAGTTACTTCAGAGCCTAACGAACTCTATCTTACTCCTGCCCTTGGGGTTACAAGTACAACCTTATCTTTTACCTTGGGGCATACTCCTAATTATCTTCTCCTTGATAACCAATAACGAAATAAAGACGCAGATTTAAAACGATTAGACCCTCTTGTAAACCTTCACAAAAGCGATTGCGTAAAAAGCTCTTTGAAACATGTATTATGTAAATTTTCGGTATAATAAACCTTAAAGCTGTGAATAAAAGTTCAATTTAGACTAAATGCAGCGCTTATACAAAAGAAGGACAGGTGTTACCGTAAAAGTGGTATAAAATATTTTTGAAAAGAAATTTTTAGTTATATTGAGAGACATTTGATAAGTTATAGCGAATTTTCTATAAGGATAAGCCACACACCAAAACATCGGTGGATTATCATAAACAGGAAATATTTCGATATTCATCGAGAAATATATATCAACCTGGCAACCCTCACGTTGCAGCTGACTGAGAGCTGGCAACCATGTAATATATATTTATAAAATTGTTATGCTGTTATATAAGGTTAAGCCTCATGTTTAAATAAAGCAAACAGAAATGCAAAAAAGATGAAAGAAATTTGAACCAACCTTAAATTAAATTATAAATACGCTTGATACGCAGATCGGTTACCAAAATCTATTGAGTCTGTGTAATTAATGGAAATAACACACAGCAGGAATTCAGTCGCTGTTAGTAAGGTAAGGCATGAAAATAAGGCATGATTAGGTTGCGTGCATCAAATAATTTTCATAGTCATGCAACCTCTCAGCCCCTGGAACCGTTTTAAAGCTGGTGCTTCACTGAATATTTAATAATAAAGGTAGCGCTTGCTATTTTTAACGCGATATCAAGCGATTCGGTTGGAGAAAATGATAACCAATGCCAGAAATTTTTCAAATAGATCTCAGTTATAGTACCTGCAATATATTATTTATAAAGAAAACTTGATATTTTCTATCGTAAGCTCTTGAAATAATATTAGCCAATACCTTTACCACAACATCAATAAAAGTATTACTTGCGGGAAGCAATCTAATTATTGTCACACACACACAAACGCACCTATACATACATCTCCATTTTTCCATAATGTTTAAAAATCGAGGCACGATATTTAAAAGTTGCACAAATATAATACGCTGCCAGTACACATTTTTTTCTGTATACATTGAATATTTTCATATTCAGTGGAAATCAGGTTTAACACAGGCGAGAACTACTCTTGAGCAAACTTCCTTTAATTAACTCTACGCCACTCGTGTTCGTCCTACGTGTGAGTAATTAAGCCTAGGTATCCCAGTTAAGTTGACAAAATGCAAATGTACTCGCACTACCTCAGTTTATACTTCAAAGGGTTGAATTCAGTTTTAATTTAATTTACGTTGGCTATCCTATAAGTGAACGAAACTTCTTGATTGTTTTTCCTCCACTAGATGGAATTGTGCACTCAGCAGTAATTAAAGGAGTTTGCCGGACAGAAAGTATTTCTTTCTTTACTTTAGACAATATAAATTACAATCGTAATTTGTAGAAGGTTTGGTTAGTTAGATAATATTGTCACATGGACATATCTATCAGGAAATATAACAATATATTATGAATTTTCTACGTTTATCAAAGAAGTTGCTAAATGGACATTTATTTATTTCACTTTTATAAATTTAGTTGGTACTTTTTAATATTGGCGATCAATGTACCTATAAGTATCACTTTGCGGAAAAAGTGTAACTGCGTTCCTAACATTTGTATATATTTAAGATAAATTCAAAGTTTTTTTTAATTGGATAAACTTTAACATAAATGGAAAGGAATAAACAATGTCGTACATTAATGACGAGGCTATTTGAAAATTGCGCAGCGAATTTCTGTTTATTGCTTGTCGGATGCAACAAAGGCTTTAGTGAAAATGAATCGATATTGTGTTGTGAGGATTAGCATGAAATATGCGCTAATGCGAGTACATCTTTGGACCTCATTTCGCATTCAACTCACGCTCGTGGAGGGAACTGTGCCCGAATATTTGCAATTAGATTACCTACGCCCTCCACGCGATAGCCAGATTTAATTTATTGCACGTTGCATTGATGTAGGGAATTTGCATTTTATACATTCTAATTTGTTTTTAAAATGCTACATACAATACATTTATTCAAACGTGAATTTTTTAACATCATTTATGTTGCATTTAGTTTTTAGACCGTCTTGCAACATAGATCACAGATATGTATGTTTCGATTATTTGGCTTATATCGGCAGATTTACGCATTGTAATTTGCTTACAACATATTTTTAGATGCTTTACAAATATTTATTAAATTTCACCATTGTATAACACAAACATTGTAACATATTACTAAGTAGCACGAAAATTATACTAATAGTTACACAAATATATAAGCTTATGTGTGGTCTTTTGACAGGCATTAAAGTCACATAGGGGATGACAGAAGATAAATGAGCTGTGTGGGGCGTCGTAAGTGCTTTCGGAGTTATGGTGCAAATGTTTACTTAAAGCACAAACGAGCTAACACCGTAAACCACTACTAACGTTAATTGTGTACACGTAATGTGTAAATTTTATGTAACATGCAACTTATAATCAGCATTTATTATTTGCTAGGATTTGTGTTTTGTCTTTCAGGAATATTGATTAAAATGTCAAGATTGATTAATTATATATTTTATCGTTGTTATTCATTTTGTATGAAATGTTGTAATTTACCCCATAATCTTAAATAGCATTAAGGGATTTTTAACCTAATAAAGCTTCTAATCATATGTAAACAAAACTTATTTTTCTGTAAACGTCATAATATAGCGATAGAGAAACAGTACGATGAGCCCTTCATAACAACAACCAAAATATCCTAAACAATTCTTTTATTAAGCCCAAAGAAATGGAAATGTAAATTCTCAAATGCAATGACGACAGTCCCACCCGCGTTCCTTTATGATAATTTCTCACAAAATAATAGAGCGTAGGTTGACCCGGCGTGACCTTTTCTCAAATTCTGTCTACCTAACGATGCATTTTATTGTACGCTATACTGCAGTTGCAATGACTTTTGCTCGGATATTTAGTTAAAAATGTTTTCGAATTTCTTGTACATTTTGTGGTTCTCCAAGTTGGATTTACATTTATTTAAATCTTATTTTTAGCTGTCTTTATGATATCGATGCAGTTAGCGTTATAATCGAGATATATTATGAGTTCGATTCCCCAAGGAGACTTTAAAAATATATTTTTATGTGGAAAACTGATTAAGGACTTAGGACCTCATTTCCTGTGACAGATTTAAAATGCATTTAATCCATACCCTACAAAAGACCAGCAAACTATACGTTTAAATAAAAAAGAGAGATTTTACATCAGAAATCATTGGAAATTTTAAAAAAATACTAATAAACAGTCTTTAGAAAAATTATGTACTATAATTTTAAGCTATTATATATTTCGCCTTTGTACAATTCTACAACGTTCTTTAATGAGGCATATCAAAGAGAAATTGCAGGTTTCAAAGGTCAAGGTGAGTTGCAAATTTTATTTGGATATTCAGTGTGCAAATATACCATACAAATTGTTTTCAACGTTTTTAAAATGTTTATGCTTCATACAATTTCTATTGCATGTCATGTACAATTAATTGACGTAAAATTTGAATCAAATATATAATCTTCATTTTCATATTGGGATGTATTAACTAAATTTCGTATGAGCTTCTTAAGTTTATAAAATTGAAACCAATTCACAAAACGTGATTTATCATATTCTATGAATGACTTATATTGATGATGACGAGTCACCAAGAGTGTCGACCATGTCCATCGTCACGTACATTCGCCTCGTGGAAGACTTGAATAAAATGAAAGAAAAAGATAAATATTTAAGCAGTTCCATTATAAATGTGAAAGTTTATTTGTTTGGATGTGTGTCCGTCTATAATGCTGTAACTACTGAACGGATTTTTATGAAATTTGGTATATAAATAGGGTATGAGCTGACTTGGGTGATAGGATACTTTTGTCCCGATTAAATGCTCCCTTGGGATAAAAGAGGAATCTTGATATCCAGTCGGAGCTGGGGCGAGCGTCTCATATAAGGATTAAAATGCTTATTATATATTTTTTATTGTGGGTACTACAATTTCCAGAATTTCGAATATAGGTACCTACATATATTACAGACGTTTTATTTAAATTATTTGACTGACGACTGGAAAGACCTCCGATTTGCCAATTCACGCTAACGAACGAACGACGCTACTATTTCACGCCGGTCTTCTTTGGGTTTGTAGTACTTTTCCGATGCGAGCTGGCCCAATTCGAAGCGCGCTCGACTCTCATTAAGTTAAATTTTTCTTTCAGTTCTAGGATTCAATAATACGATTACATAAGTAATGCAATAACAAAATCTGTACAAGGAAAGGTAAAGTGGGGTACAAAAGTTTCACAACTCGAGTTAGCCCTGTAGACTAAAAGTTTGTCGTAGCGGCCGGGGCCCTTAAATTGATTGCGTCGTGTCCCTCGGTTGTGGCTTTAGAATCATTATGAATAATTGATTTTAGCTACAATTTTTCGTTTGCAATACTGATAGGTTTAATGAAAATTTTGCAGTTTATAAATATTTCAAAATGTTGGTCTACATCGGCCAAGGAACCAATCCTGGTAGAGATTACGCAAACATCCTCCTTATAGGTTGTCTCGGCTATGCAACTATGCAGTAAAATGAGTGTACTCTCTAAAGTCACAGACTTCATTAGAGGAAACTGTCTGGCGTAATGGATGAAACAAATGAACTGTAGAGGATAAATAGTCAACGATATACCTATGTTTTAAAACCACCAATTTATTGCATAAATACGAATTAAACTTATGGCGACGCGGTCCTAATTAGAATAAACATATCCAAACTATTGCAATGAACCCGTATCGATAGTAATAATGGAAACATGGTTTTTTTATAAAAATTAATTTTTATTTTTTCACTATTAGTTTTCATCTTTAGATATCTGTCAATATTCTGTTGCGTTGCTTAACGACACTTATATCCGAAACTACTTACTCGATCTTGAAGCAGTTTTGTGACAAAAATGAGTTATAAAAATATTAATAAAATTATGCGGCGTTACGACTTTCACGAAACCGGCGTTGTTTTCTGTTTAATTTTAAGTAATTCATATAAAAATAGAAACCTATAAAAACTTGTATGAGCTGTAGTGAATAAAAAATGAGTTACGTTCTACGTACCTAATCATTTTGCGAAGGATATATTCAATTAAAGATATCTTTTTACAAAACAATAATTTTTAAATAACTATTAGTAGGTATGTATACTCGTTATAAAGGAAACAAACAAACAATATATTACAATCTTAGTAAAATTTATTGTAGCCTGGGATAGTTAAATCTCGGAATCTTCGAAATCGAAATCTTTGAAAGCTCTGTATTTGTCTATCTTTTCCTTTGACGCTTTTAAAACCGTGGGCAGATAGTAAAAAACTTATATATAATATAGCCACTTTCATAATGTTCGCATTGTTCTTAACATTAATTATACAAATTTAATATATTCGACAGATAATAACCATCATATCTTGGACTAACGAGTAACGTTATACGTCGGATCTGACATGGAGTTATTCTGATTTAAGTACATAATCCTTTGCTATGTTCGATACCAAACTGACTTACGTTAATAGCTATATCAAAATTGATTACATAGTATATAGGAAATTAACAGGTTATCCATAATATGCAATCATTAAGCATTATATATGTGACATTTAGTATTATAAGGCATTTTGGAATCCTCAATTAATTTGATATTTTTAATGGTATCTGAATGTATTTCATTTGTATCATAAAAGCGCTTAGAATTCGCGTACGCTCTTTTTATGACGAGCGACATATATTTGTCCTTGAGCTCCACACAATTTAACCTAGGGATACCTGATTAAAATACATGTGATTCTAGGTTAAGGTCTAGATGATTATCAAATTTCAGCGAAATAGTTTTAGTATTTTTCCGTGACAAAGGGCCTATTCAAATGGAATTTAGTTGCATGATCCGCATTTACTTGTAGACTAGAAGTTACTACGGTAAATTCCATGCGAAACCTAATTAATACTAAAAGTATGCACAATTCTTTCAGGTATATTTGCTTATTCAAGAACAATGTGGTTTTCAACAAAATAAGTATAGCGCTAGAAACCTTATGTAATCGTGGTTTGAGAAAAATTGCTACTCCTGTGTGAGAAATACTTGGACAATCATGTTTCGTTATTGTCGCAATAAAACAGGTAGTTTAAAATAAATCTATTACGGATGTTCTTTGTTCTTATTTACTTAACTAGATGTTCAATATAATTGTTATACGAAAATCTGGAACTGTTTTATAGCAATATACTTTTATTTCGGACGTTAACTGAAACAGAGTTAGTATCTTCTTGTGTTTGATTTTACGCGAGTATTATATATTTAGAAATAAAAAACTTTTTAACAGATTTTAAACGCGATTTATTCATTATATTGTTAACCCGACGTTTCGAACACTTTACAGCGAGAGTCTCCCCGTGACTACTTTTAAAATCCGTTAAAAAGTTTTTAAGTTCTAAATGAATCAAAATTATTATTGTTTTAATAATAATTGTTTCATAATAGATTACTTTTCGGTTATATCTTATAATGTTGTGTATTTAATCGAATCAATTGTATTTTATTATACACTGTTTATTTAAGAATTGTGTTACGACGCTTTATAGGTAACTAGATGACAAGGTTAATCGAAAACAATGCGACAAAGACAAAGTCAAGCAGTAAAAATGTTAAATTGCTGAAACTTTCCAGCGACCTGCATTGGGAAATTGTTTGTCTTCGAGGGATTCTGAAGCGAATAGCGAGGAATCGTACAACATGATCTTACAAACTTTATCAACTATCGGAAATACTTTAAGAGTCAGGAGATTTTACGGAATATTCCTCGATGGTCAATCGCAAGGTAATTATCTCGGACCGTGAAGAAAATCAAAGCAAAACAAATGAATGATATTAGTCAGCTGATATTGATTTGCACTCTAAGATTGCACTACTCTTGTGTGGGCATTAATATAGCTATAACAACAAAAGTTCAAAGGTAATGAAAATTTACATTTGACATAATTTAAAAGGTTGACATAGGATTTATATACAATATATCTTTGTTAACAATTGAAACAAAAAACATTTAGTAACACTATAAGGTTACTTAAAAGGCCTAGAAAGTACAAAGATTACGCGGGTTTAATTAAAACTTGTCTAGATTTAAATCTGACCTAATTAGTAGATACTGACAGTATCTTTGTAATTATCTTAATTAAATGTAAATTACTTAACTTGTAAACTGAACGAAGTGTGTTAAATTTTCGTACCTTCTTGTACAAATCTATCTTGATTTATTTATAAATCCAATGGAGAGGATATTACCAATGTCGACATCCCATTTCTTAGCGACAATTTTATTTTTCACATATCAAAGATGACGCAGAGCTGCAAAACTCTGGAATGTAGGCAGGTAATACGATAGAAAAATGTTTTCATGAAATATAGCACAAAATATGTTCGATAAATAAATATGCAAACTGAATCGCCTTGATGCATGAATATGTTGCTTGTTTTCGAAGGACTATTTATTGTCTATTATTTATGAGTTATAGTGTATTTCAATTTGTTATAGCCGAGAGTTTTATTAAACGTGTTTATAACGTGAAACATATCATTATTCATGTTGTAGCGTACGATACATTTTCAATACAAATCAATTCTTATGTATACAGTTTAAATATTTATTTGAACATAGCTGATGCAGTATTTAGCCTATTGTTAATTCCCTATACATTTTATATACTTTTTAGGTCCTTTTCACTGAATTAAACTTGTACAAATGTTTGTAAAGTGAAAAGAGAAGACCCCTTGTAGGGTCAAAGTAATTGACTCATCGATTTTCGAGCAAGGTCTTTTGAGCGCTGTTGGAATGAGATTTTATTTATTAGTATCTCCCAGACATCGAACCCGGTACGCAGTCATTACGTTTCCTATGTAAATATATCATGTAATTAGTAGATATTAGTTAATATATTATATTGCTTTTCAATGAAATGGAACCTTAATATTGCTCTATTTTTTCTTACATCCTTTCTGAAGGCAAATCAATTCGAGATTTAGCCAGTTCGTTCTTCCGTATCAGGTCGGTTCTTAGTTTTGTGAGTTTTATATTAATGGGATGTACATTCATACAAGTAATTTTACCTTATTTAATTGAATTATAAATTATATAAAAATATTGATAAATTACTTCCTTTACAAATCGAAACGAATGTGGTTCTTGCTGTTAGCAGATTTTAATTTAATCGTATCAGTCATTCAATTGTCCCCGAGCTCCAGCAATATGATGCTCGAAAGGTAAATGGGACAAATTTCTTGTCGATGGAGCGTGATGACACCTTCGGGACGCTGACAGGTGATTGATGGCGCATCGTAATTTAATATGCGACCCGTACTTTGTTACCAGGGCTGTAACAAAGACGAGGTAATTTTGATGACAAGAACGTATCAAATGGTAGTGCAGGATTAAACCCCATCCCTGAGGCGGAGGGATTAAAATTGATGCCGCAAATTATGTCCGCCTTTGCAGAGAATCAAGGTATGTAGATGACGTGTGATGCTTGTGACAGTTTTAAAGAAGGTAAATTTTCGTAGCCCGTAGGGAAATAGAGAAATTAATTCAATATAGAATGTATAATCTAACATATAATTATATTTGTTTAATATATCACAGGACATATTGTATAACATGTTACTTTTTATATATAGTTTTGTTATTCTCTGCATATTGTTACATTGTGACGTCATAAAAGTATGTCACCCAAAGAACACATAATAGGAAGGTAGTAAACCATCTTAATTCGATTTTTTATGATAGTATTTATAATAATCAGATATTATCTTTTTCGTTTCTTAACTTTAAATCAATTATTAAATGTAATTATGGCAATACTTAATTTAATATTTACTCTGTTTCTTTCATCCCATTCCACTTTCCATTCATACAGCAATTCCTACTAATTGGATACCAATATACTTTCTGCCATTGTTTCCAAAAAAAGGAAATTGAATTTATTATCTTGTATCACTTTAATGATGTATCAATTATTCATCGTGGTTTTAATTTGAATGAAGGTTTCGTACAATGAATATTGTAATAAGTGTTGTAACCCTCAAGTTATTATTTACTTATGACATTAGTAGCGGTATAGTTATAATGATTTGTATTTGAACCATAATTTTTAAAGAATCCAAAAGCAAGTTCTCACTTCTGAAAGACTGTATTGTAGGTATCGGATTTTCAACCGGTTGGCGTGATGATTCTTTTTGTATTCAATAGGAATATGATGTTATTTGGTCCTTTCTTAAAATCTGGAGAGGACATCCCCCTATATTGAATACATTCAATTAAGCTATGAAATAAATATTTCATGTGTTTTGATTGGAACTCTTCCTATGTCTTTCATATGTAATTTTTTTATGATTCGTCAATGACGATGTATTAAGAGGGATCGAGATACGAGAGATACGAAAAGTCATAGTAATAAACAAATAATACTAAATTATTTTCGTATCTTTACAATTAGTTACATACATGCAAATGGAGATACAGAACATACAGATAAAAGAATAAAATTCGCTTTAATATTAATTCAAATAACCAACATTTGGCGTGCAAAAACGATAGTCATCTAGGCATTATCGATTGTATTTTTAAGATTTTTGTAAGACGGTGTCAAGTTGGCGACAGTCCGAGTCACGTAGCACCTTGGGGGTAACAGAGGGTGCTTCACTTAAACTGCTGTCGGCGATAATAGCAGAACTTGCGCTAACTGCACTCCTGCCCTGTTGCCGGGACGCACTCGACATTCGGCTTTTGTATACCAATGAGATAAGACCCCTTGTCGCTTCTACAATTTGCGTTAATGAAACGTTTGTGTTTACGATCAAAGGGCGGGGAATTTCTTGAGTCAATTTTTTATGTCTTATTACCGAGGAATGGCTGAAGTGTTGCGACGTGATCTTGTTTTTATTTTCTCGCTGCGACACTAGATGCGAACTCGCTATCTTATCTAAGTAGATTCAATGAAAAGAACAAGTTGCAAAACAAAGTATTTAGATGGAGACGGTGATATTTGATTCATCTAAATAATCGCTGTAAATCTAATTATTTTTCGATGTTGTGTTAGTTCAATATAATCCTGCATAAAAGAAACATGCTTGACAGATTGCTTTTTATTTTAATATAAAGCAAATATAGCTATACGATCATTATTGTTCTCAGAGATTTTTTGTTGAATAACGCAGCGAAAGAGAGTATTTTCGCGTGTTTGATTTGACGTGAGTATTTGTTATATTGAGTATTTTTTCGTAATGTATGTAAGCAATATTGGCTGATAGTGCCTTTTATTCTTATGTCTTGTTTAAAATTAATTTTCATCCTTTAAAGAGTATTAAATTTCTAAGAAAGTTTCATAAATAATTAATATAATATCCTGTAGTAAAGAGAGAACTTACTTCGCTATTTTAAAAAATAATATTTTCTTTGGTTAATAAAAGAAGCGGGCGCTAATAGCATATTTTATTAAACAAACAAAAACCAACTTTCGAAGCCAGTTTATATCAAATACAAAATTACTTCAAAATAAAGTTTATTAACATAATAATTCATGAGATAAATTATGAGCATATTTATATAGTTATCAATAGGATAAGATCAATCTTCAAAAGCGAACTCCTGAAAGTGTCCAAGTTTATGAAATAAAATGAAAGTTTTCTAACATGTTATAAGATAAACTTGTAAGCAGATCAAAAGCTCGAAACCTCTCGAATAACATGTAATCTTTTAATTAATTCTCATGGACGTTTGAATTTCAAATGAAACCAGTTTAAACATTCCATTTCAATCTTTTTAAAAGCTCCACGTAATGAATATGAAACATTTTTATACGGCAAAATGTTCTTGAAGTTTTACCTTTATATATTTTACTATTGTAAATTGTAGCATTTTTTGGAAATGGATACTAGTATAATATTACATTATTTTTATTTATTTAATTTATTTAACTCTTCAAAACAAGATTGTACATAGAAGGAAACTTAAAAATACTAATAATAATAATTATAATAAAGTGTACAATTTGTTTGACGGCATTATCACTTAGAAGTTATCTCTTCCAGGCAACCACGGTAAAAGGTAACGAGCATACTGCTAAACTATTATCTAAAATGTGGGTATGGATAATGCTATTTTTTATTTCCTCAATAACATACAATTACATAAATATATATAAAATCAAAATAGTTTCTGGTGCATGAAATTATTCAGAAATAAATACTACAAATAATAATAAAACAAACTGAAACCAGAAGAGCGCAACATGCGATCTTCTCACTAAAGCAGCGATCTCTTCCAGACAACCTGGACAGACACCAACCTAATGTTATTAATGTGTTTTGTAAATTATTTTCACTTGAATGTACCTACATATACATTTCATATTCTGAATTCTGAGTGATATCACGCATTAAACATTAAAAGAGCAACATTTTGAAAATATGATAATTATGATTAATACAGTTTGTATAAATATTGAAGACTTCTCTAATGGAAAGCAATATCGTCTTACTTTTAATAGCTTTTGAACTTTATTAATGAAAACAACTTAGTATTGACAAGCTGACACGTAGTAGTAATATTAACATTTATTTACTCTGTAACTACACTTATAAAGAATATTTATGCAACATATCTAATTTTATAAACTCATGGTTCTAGTATAATATTTTATTATTATCTGTGCCTATGGTAAGGCAAAATGATAACATAAATGATGTATTAATATGTCATCCATAAAACCATAGATATACTTTATTTTATCATTAATTTGAGATCAAAGTAATAGAAACAAATTTACATTTTTCACAAGTCTAATACAAAAAAGGAAAATTTTTGGGAAGATATTGTACCTAAAGCTTTATTTCTAAAATTATATTTAATCACGTTTTGTAGACTTTTTTTTATCCTTGGCATTGTTTCAAAATTAGAGAAGAATAAAACGCCGCGTCGTGCCTTTTCAATATTTAACGCTAAAAATAAAAAGGGTTCCTGCATTTTCTGTGATAAATGTAGCTGTACGTGGAGGTAAAGATTGTCGACGGAAAAAAGGAAGGGAAAGGGCGAGGAAGAAAAAACTTTCTGTTCAACCACTCATCGCACGAAACAAAGTAGTATTGCTGCTACTATTAGTACTATTTCACGCCGATCTTCTGGTGTGTGTAATGTGAGCTGGCCCGATTCAGGCCGAAGCTTGCTCGACTCACACATTGAAAAGATTTGTGACATTTAATATTAATTGCTAATTTCTAGGTAACTTGCCTCAATTAAAATAGAGTTGAATCAAGCATAAGAAACTATGTGATACAGTTATACCTTTATTGGAGTTGAAACAGATAAAGTGTCCTGAGAAAATACAAGTATGGCGCCAATCTTTTGCATTATGAGTTTTCAGGTGCTAGTGTGACTATTACGAGCACACACGAACCAACTAACACAGTACAAATGAAACTTCTAGAATAATACGCACAGAGTAAAAATAAGTCTCACGAGATCTACGATAAAGTGTAAATAGCTGGAGGTAATTTGACGCGGCGACGCGAGCACCGCCCTTTGATTAGGAACGGGAATCGCCAACACTGGACTGTTACAACACCTTTATTATTTACTGTACACTCGTTTTGTGCTTTATTGCCTTCGATATTCGTGTGAGCGCTACTTAATACGCTATTAGGTGGCTAATGGATTGCTGTTTATCTTGTGACCCCGTTTTAATACATTAATACGTGGCTTTCGTTCTACATTTACGTATTTTTTATGAGTCGAAACTTGACATTTCTACGTCACTGTGTTCATTTTTACATGGAAGGAATAAATGTATGTAGATTACAAATCCAGTCCTCTTGTTGGAGTACTGTACGGATTTTCTATACCTAGTCTTGCCATGAATATTGTAATAAAGAAAAAAGAAAATTGTTAACTGCAAATAACATTTATTACTTTTAC
>NC_052121.1:4031676-4062425 GCF_012273895.1 Zerene cesonia | reverse complement strand
GACAGATTCGAAATTCAAATGTAATATTTTTTTATAATTAAGTGTAACAGTATTTATGGCCAGACTAAGTATATTCTCCTAATGATGTCTATAGTTTGAACTACGTTTTCTTTTAAAATAAAAGTATCTATCGTAAGGGTAAAGTTAAAAGCGTTTCACACTTGCATTAGTACACACGTATAGATAATGCATATTTTCAAATTGGTTTAAACAACTTCAAAAACATCTGCTGGAATGAAAGATAACAGAAATTAACGCAATTTAAATTTTGTACAATACGCAAAATGGTAATAATCATGACACAACACAGTCGGCTGCAAATTATTATAATCAAGTGGAGCGAGCGTACGGCGAATTGTAAAACGGCTGGTTACGGAATCTGTTAGCTGTATGTGTTAAAATTTCACGATACATAAATGAAATAAAATGCAATTATTTTGATTGCAATATGTAAATTACTCGGAATAAAAGGTTTATATACGGATATTTTTTGCTAAAGATGACAAACCTGTTCGAATGTTCGTGCGTTCAAATTCGTTGTATTGAATATTACCGTTAAGCGAATATTGTAGGATATCTAATAAATAAAACTTCTTTGACTATAAAAAAAAAACAATGCGTATAACGTAAGTTCCTGTATAAAGACCAATGAGATGTAATGTATAAAAATACACAATTAACTCAA
Organism: Zerene cesonia; assembly: GCF_012273895.1. Lineage (NCBI taxonomy): Eukaryota > Metazoa > Arthropoda > Insecta > Lepidoptera > Pieridae > Zerene > Zerene cesonia. Next base: position 4,061,740 of record NC_052121.1, on the reverse strand, counting down.
CAATAATGGACCGTAAAACATGTATCATATGTTTATTAAAATAAATCATGACGATTATCAAATAGCTATATTTCATTATCCTTTTATTCGTTATCGAATAAACTAAAAAATACGTATCAATAACCTCTTACGTAATCGTTTTATTTATATACTATACAATATAGAATCCAAATACGTATTTCTTTATTCCATCATTCCGCCAAAAGCGTCAGAAATCTGCATGTATTCTACAGAAAGTTCTATTTTTAGTCTTACTTCCGAACGCTTCAAATCTAAGACAAAAGCTCACACGTGTACAAGCAACTCATTCATAGAGCCGGGTGCTTCAAGCAGTGAATGGAACATAGAAAGTGGATATCAATGCTATCTCCGACGCTACGTGTCCCAGCGAGCCCGGTAATGACACTAACGAGGCAGGTGTAGTCTTCCTACACGATTGTCAGACTGTATGCCAAATAAAATGTTAGCGAGCGTATTCGAATTTAGATTTGTGTCGAATATTTGTAAATGTAATAAATAATTCGAATGATCATTTTCACATTCGTTTTCATTACACCTGTGTTGTTACACGTATTGTATAGCATATAATATAATCATTTTAACGAATTTTAGCAAGGAAACCTGTATTGGGAATGGATACCATTATAAATGGCCATAACAATGCTCTAGCAACGTTCAACATAGCACGTAGTACCTAACCAAAGTATAAACTATATCTCAGTACTTTCAACCTTTTCATATCACTCCCCGTATTAACTTGAAATATTTTGCTACTTACATTTTATTTTATTTGATTGCACTCTGAATAACGTAATATCTTAGCTATCAAGTAAATTATAAAAGAAATTTACTAATATCTTTGTTCGTTTAAAAGGTTATACATATATCAGTGTGCCGTTGTAGTGAATAAAAACCATAACGGAAATATGTTTCCAAAAACATGTCTCCGAATTCGAGCTAATTTGAATAAAAGTTCAAAGTTCAATGTTGATTCAAAATATTATTGTATAGTAACAAAATGTTAGCCTATTTGTGAAGGGAAAAGTTCGGAGTTTAGTTGTTCAATTTGACCCCAGCCCACATGCAAATTGAAGTGAAGTTAATTAAATTTTTGTAAAATAAAAGGTTGTAATAATAACGAGTTGAGTTTGCTTCAACAAAATTGTTATCCCGCACATGTCAGACGTGTTTGTCATTTACAGAACGTCTGTATCGCCTGTATATAAGTACATGACAAGTACTAACATATTAATGGTCTGTATCGGTTGATATTATAGCCGCAAGAGGGACCAAATATGATCTTCCTAACGTTTTATCTTCCTACTTCCAAATATAACTGTGCGACGACATTCAATGTTCGTCGTTGAACATAAATCCTTTAAATAATCAATTGTTAATTTGAAAAACATAACACAACACAATTTTTTATTACGAATACTCTTTATTATGTGATATTATGAATTTGAAAATAAAAACATATTAACATCTTCATTGCTACACTCTATACTAATGGGAACATCTGGCTACAATCATCAACTTAAACATAAATTTAATTACATTGACGAATTTTGACGTGTGACGCTGGCACATAATAAGATTAAAAGCACAAGCAAAAAGTCAACACAATATTATAATATTGAAATTTTAATCCAACAAAACGTAACTGAACGCGATAATTTATTTCATACACGGTTAGCTTTATTGTTTACAGCAAAACACGAACAAAAATTTCAATTGAGCTCCTTTGTTAGGTCTGCACCCGCTCCTCACATTATGTCATTCGATTCCCCAAGGTCTCGTCCGTTTGTTTTAGCTCTAACAAGATTGAGCCTTGTATTTACCGTAGTTACTGACGTGCGGAATATATTATACAATCCTTCTCATAAATGTTGATACATACGCCTAGCTATATATTCAGAGGCTAGATAATAGCTTTCTAACTTTGTTATAGTTATACTGAGCGCTGATTTTAATATAAGCTCCCTAAAATTTACGTTCAAGGGAGTATTATAGTTGGAATTATAAATTCTGTCTATATTACAAGTTGTAAGAAACAAAGGAAGATTGCTTTTGTGTGTGATGTCTCGGATAACACAAATTATATTGATGCCATTTATAAATCTAAGAAAAGTCCAAAGGAGATAGAAACCAATCGGTCTAAACCTATACGCATGCACAATCATGAACATTTTGATAACTCTGCTGAGATGATTCTGAAATAAAATGATATTTAATTAAAGGTTGTTGTTCTTGTTCTCTAATTAAACTTCTTGAGATAAAATTTTGAGTCTATATATTTATATATTTACTCTAATTAATATGAATATATAAAAGTAGAAATATGATTTAATTCATTTTATGCTGAACAATTTCTTATTTTTTATTTCCTTTGAAAGGAATGCTAAATTGAATGTGAAATATAAATATTTCTCATAAGTAGCTTATGTTCGTAGCATGTACATGCAGTTACATTCGTAGCGAACGTAGCAGTCGTAGCGTATTTACGGTTCTTGAAGAAATAGTGGTGTTGTTTGAAAATATGAAGTTAATAAGTTTTTTTTTATAATCGTCATATTTTAACCTTTAAAAAGGAATAGGTTCTATATTTCAAGATTTGAAGAGATACACGTAATATTCTAATAGACATTATTCGTTTTAACCATAAAAATGCGCAGTATTTTCATGTGTTTGATTTAACGCGAGTATTTTATAGTAGAGTAGTAGTTATATATTTCATAAAAATTCGGTCAAGTGAGAGTCGCACTAGTGATACGGGTTCCGTACAAAGCTAAAGAGCAACAACAAAGAAATTGATTACACCACAAATTTATCATCGTACCAACCGTTTCTTAGCATGATTTTTATATACTGTTTATTATTACAGCGGCAAAAGAAATACATAATCTTCGAAAATTTTCAACTGTCTATCTATCAGGGATCATGTCAGTACTGATGACAGACGGATGGACAGCACTACCTTAATAAGACGTAATCGGGTTCCGTTTTACCCTTCGGGCACGGTACCGTGCAAAATCAACTGTTTTACACGAAACAAGTGTTTAGTTGTTTGCAAAAAACTTTGAACAATGTAATTTGCATTATAAGTGGTGAGGTAAGCCGATGGGTACGGGTTCCAAGACATACCGGACACACCTTGGCTTGTAAATCTGGCAGGATTAATGATAGCTTTGACCTTTGTGTAGTTTATCTGCAACAAACGTACGCTATGTGAACTCTATTATTATAGGCAATATGAAAGCATAATTTAAGGATATTGCAAGCGATATAAATATACTGACTGAAACTTTTGTTGTCAATTTCTACTTTTATTTATAGCTGAATAGTTTGTGTTTGCTTGAACGAGCTAATCCCAGGAACTAATGGGCAGTTTTTGATGAAATTTGATACAGAAACATAGAATATTTGTGTAGCTATGCGGGGAAAACTCTGGGAAAATCTATCTTATCATTTATAGATAAAGCCGCGGGTGGAATGCTAATTACAAATGGTCCCTACAGAGAACATACCGCAGTTATGGAAGACGAAAAAAGAAATATGCGTTCAATCAAAACTTTTTACCTCTCAATATATTAAAGATTTAGAAAAGTTATATTAATACATTCGCAGCTCTAATTCCACACGTAAATCCAATGAAAATTGACTGAAAATAAATAAAAAACAGATATGTACAGTAACGGTTCATGTAGAAATTATATCATTTGAATTGCTTTGAATACGTTATAATTACGCCTTCGCAAGTATTATATTTTACAGCAGAAATGTTAAAGCATAGTTTACATTATATATAGGATAATAATAGGATACATTCGTAATTTAGATACGTAAATTGAGTACACATAGCGAATACGAAATGAATCGTTGGTGTGTGGGTCGCATCGTGGTAGTAATTGATGTATGTTATCGTAGGCTGTAGGGGGCCTCCGAGATAGGGATGCCAATTTCTGAAACTTCAAATATTATTTCGAACTTAAATATGTTATAATGTGTAGATTATAGCACGTGTCAGAGGAATGGGTAATGTATTTATAAAAACGAAATGATATTATTACAATTTTGGCTGAGGATCGGTATATATAAGGTTAAAGCACACCTATTATGCAAATTATTATTGAGGCTATTTTATTGGAAAGTTATTTGAAATGACTTTAATTTTTTATGTTTTATTTGACAACCCTATTAATAATTCATACCCCCACGCTTAAGACCAACCATTCATCTCACCGCTCAGCTACGTTGGCGTTATGCCGATTTCAATCCGAATATATGTTTGTTTTCTTTTGTATGTACATACTTTTCCAATAAAATTATTCAGGTCTACGTTTCTCTTCAAATACTACTAGTATTAAAATAGTAGTATTACTTGATATATAGGATTCCAGATATCGTCAATTTAGTACTAATTGCATAAAAATTTGGAGCGAAATTTGTGCAGTGCTGCTTAGTGAGTATATATTTATAAATCTCCACGAGCCTGTTACTGTTACTGCTGATTAATGAAATTAATCGTAATAAATGCACATATAAATAAAGATAAATTATTTTTTATGCAATTAAGATTATATAAAAAAAATCCAATACTGACAGAAAAGAAATATTATAAACGAGTACATAAATTCGACCTCTATGAAAAGGGGTTAGTTAAAAATAATTTGTCAAAATTTAATTAATGTCATCGGTACAAAACCGCAGCGTTGCGGCCGTTAAAGTTGTGCAACAGTTAAATTAACAAAATTGATTGGATACTATTTATTCGCTGTGACTGATTCTGGAATTGATTACGTAACCTAACTAATGTAAAACTAACGCTTGGCTATAACTCACTTGATTTGTGATCATTAGTCACCATACCGAAATCAATCAATGGTTTATGTACTACGCTTGTCTCTTTATATTACATGTGATAACAGTATTGGTATAGGGTTAATCCGAATAATCAGAATAAGGGGACGAGACGTAAATGAAAGATTTGAATGTTTGTTCCTGATCTGAAATACGACTCAACTGATTTGATGTTTTATTTCTATATGGGATACTTTTCTATCAACGGGGAAGAAACTTATATGTTTTGAGAAATCTTAATATATATTTAATGCGGTTCTCTCAAATTACAGAGCAATTTTTTCAAATAGGTACGTATAATCACGTCAGAAAATGTCCAATGTATGAATCGTTCCTGCTACTTGTCCCGTCAGTTTATAAAATGCAACTAGTATTCAATTCTATTTATCAATCCAAAAAATGTAAAGAAATCAACAAGTATAATATTTCATTATTAGCCTTTGGCGTGAAGCCAGTATTGGTTTACAGACTATGTTTTATTTTACCACAAAATTTACCGCTGCTTAATTTGAGTGATGTAAAAGTTAAGCAAATCATTAAGTACACCTATTCTTAATGATGCTTAAAACTTTTGACAGCATGTTTTAATATTTGTCATCCATGTCCTCAATTTCATATCTTCCTTTATGTTTATTATATAAATCTGTGTTTCTGCATATTATAAATTATATTAATATATTTACACAAGCGGTCCGCCCCAGCGTCGCCGCACATAATGTTCTTGTATTAATATACTCAACGCTGAAATAATTTTTGAAATCGGTCCTAACGTTCCTGAGATTAACGAGTTCAAAACTGATTCCCTCTCTCTCCCCACAAATGTAAGACGAGCACAAAATTTAAACGTTTTTAAAAATTTATTAAGAAATCATTATTTATCTCACCCGTAGTTATTGCGTACTGCAACTATAATGTAAGTATATATATATATATATATATGTATATATATGTATATGTGTGTATATGTATGTATGTATATATATATAGATATTATATATATATGTATGTAAGTCTATTTAGTTATGTTTATCTATTTATATATGTATGTATATTATAAATATGTATATGTTATTATTATTATTAAGTATTTTATTTTATTACTGTTTTTATCCGAGTTTCATTATTGCCTTATTTTTGCTTACCCATTTTTATCTTTATTTTCCTTTGTTGTTAGGGTTGCCTGGTAGAGATCGCTACCTAGCGATAAGGCCGCCCTTTGCGAATTTAATTTAAGTTTCTTTTGTTCGACTGCTTATTTTTGAATTTTTTACGCAATAAAGAATTTTCATTTCATTTCATTTCATTCCTTAGCGTTATATTATTAATATAACGCTAAGGAATCAGTTTATAATATATATAGTTACAGATATTCTAATTTGATATCTTTCTCGTAGAAATGGCGTCAATCATCATTTCAAACCGCTAATGGAAAACGGCCGGTCATAAAAACTTCATAAGAATTTTTGGAATAAAATCTACATGAATATTTTTTTTACTGAGTTCGATGAAGAGAATTGAGGCAGTACTACGACAGAAAACTTAAGAAAACTTTGAATTTCTATTCTGTTAAACATTTTGAAATAAAACTTTCCATCTGTTATTTAATTATGACTTTATTTTGTCCTGAGACTTAAGAATTTAACCTTTACGAATATAATTATTTCTTCAAATCAATCTACGAAGCTTCGTTATTCTTATAATGCACACATGACATTCTTCACGCGAAGGCCACAGGCAGCCGGCAGTTGATAGAAGAGATGAAAAAAAAGACATCTGTTTTTATCGCCCTTGTCGTAAAAATGGACTACGTAAATTTCTATTGGAAGTCAGCAGTTGGAACTGAATGCTACATTCGTCCTGTCGGCGTAATTAAATTGTCCACTGCCACTTTACATTTACATTTACAGTAAAGATGTATTTGCGAACTGTAAATGTAAACCGTTCACTTTTCTGTTATCGATTTTCATTACTGCAAATGTCTTTGTGACCGCCCATAATACTCTCGAGCTTGGAATTTCAAAATTATTTTGATAAGTACTCTATTAAAAAAATAATATATAAATCATAAATACCAAACCAAACAATACAGCATTTCCTGAGATAATTATCTACAAACAGACAAACATGTATGTTGTAAAATACTTGTGCTTCTTTATTATAAATATGGAAGAATAAGCAACTAGCAGAAGCGAATAAAATGTATTTTGTCAAATCTCCGAATTAATTATGAGACACCATTTTAATTAGGATTGCTCGCAGTTGTTACAAGATTAAGTAAGTTAATTAGCTTTATTTAATCAAGATAAACACCAACTGTTTGTCCTTTCTTATTTGTCGTCAATTTAAACTCATTGTACCTTTTGTGTTATATAGCGAGTTAAATATTATTAGTATCGAGTTTAAATATGATGAATTTGTGTTTTTGGTCGTCTTAATATATGTAAATTACGTGTCACGTTGTTTGTCTGTGATGGACTCCTTAACTACTCAAACGATTATAACCAAAATTGCACACCATGTATCCAACTTAAAAGATAGGATAGTTTATATTATTTCGATTATTACTTTGACTACCCGGGGGGAGCCGGAGTGTGAAACTAGTAATGTTATATAATTAGAAATCTTAGGTTCTTAGGTTTTTTTTAATTGATAGACTGATTCAAGGGGAAGGTTTATATATATATATAAACTACTCCAAATTTAACGCGTGCGAAGCCGCTTGCAAAAACTAGTTGATAATAAATAATAGCCCTTTTTTGTTTTATTCAAATGACTTTTTTAAATAATATAAAAAATGTTCGTAACTTATTATCAAACCTTGGCACCTTATATATGAATTAATCATATCGTCAACCGGCCAAGTGCCTGATAACATAATAAGTGTTATTGTTTAAATTAAGAGGAAAAAGTACGTGTTTTTAAGTGGATATGTATTTTATTGTATATGAAACAAAGAACTAAGTGAATTGGAGATCATATCGATGAATAATTCGTGGAAAATTATTCAGTTTACGTGTGTATAATGAGTATATCTATTTGGGAATGATAAAAATCTAGGGCAATACTTAAAATAAAATAAGCATAAAGTGTTTTCCGCCCGCGGCCTCGCCCACGTGGTCAAAGGAAATTCCTATGGAACTGAGCTGTTTCACTGCGGTTAAAAAGTAGGCTATGTCATTCTCTAGCTACCTGACTATCTCTGCACATAAAAGTCGAACCATGAAACCACTATGTTGTTACTTGAAAGAAAGACAAACAAACAAACATACTTAATCATTTATAATATTAACAAGTATTTGGTGAAATGGAATTTTGTTTGACTTTATAGAGCGTTTTTGATATTGTTCGACCTTCTTACTCCATGTAATTATTCCGTTTCATTGAAAATCTTGTTGAAATATTTATTTATTGGTTTTTTAATCATTATGGAAGTGTCTACGTATGATAATCGTATAGACACGCATATTATGTTTGTCTATTCGATTGTTATAACGTTAATTATTTAATAACCGTCACTAATGTAAACCGACTATATCGATAAATTGCCTAAATATTAGATAATATAATACTATTCTCCTAAATAGAATTTCGATTCAACATAGGATTTAAATACCCTTAGTCATTGTGCGGATTGCGGAACTATATTGTGCGGTAATTACTATGCTGTTATGTAGAGTGCCGTAAATCACTTCCACTTATCGCCAAAGTGTATATAGTACCTAAAAATTGTTAAGTGCATATAGCGATTACTATTTTTTACTGCAATATGGTAATTTGCGTAAAAACAGAAAGGTAAACCTCCTTTTAATGTATTTTTAATTTTTCACTTTTTTAGTAAAACTAACATATTAATGTATTTAATATATAAGTAGATATATATTATTATTAAGTTGTTAAACAACTACAATTAATTAGAATACACACGAACAAACAAACAACATACAAAAATGTAGGGATATCTTGAAGATAAGTTCTTGATGGCTTTTCCAGCCTATTTCTGTTCTGTAGTAACCCATATATGGTACCTAGGTCAAGTTTGCATCATTTATGGATGTCCTAGATAGAGTTGCAGATAAGGCTAGGTCCTGGCAATGCGGTGACCTCGTTCGGCTCGTGCCCGGGATTATTATTAGCCACAGCAAAGACGCAATTTTTCGTTCCCAATTTTTACTTATCACTATTTCATTATATTTTTAGTCTGAACATAAGTATGTGTTTTATTTTATTGCTACTGTAGAATCATTTTACAGCTCATTAAATAAAATACTTTACGCTATAGTATTATAATGAAGTTACGAAGTTACTTTTTCACATATGAAAAAATTTCGCCGCTATTAAGTTTATTTGGATATAATAAATAAAGTATAAATAATAAATAATCACGCTTTAATAATAGAACAATAATCTCCATTATTATTTCGTGTAACCTAAGGAAATTTATTTTGCCCTGATCGTAAACAGGAGAATAAGGTAACTCATTTAATTATTGTGTCTATTGTCATCAATCCTTGATAAGTGTACGAAGTTTGAATTCAATCTGTCCGTTTTAAATGGGAGCAATCGAGTTTAAAGAAGACATACATACCAACTATATATACCATACAGGTGAAACTAATATAAGCATGTAATAAAGAATAACTGAACATAAATATAATTGAAACATATTTTTATATAAAGCTCACAACACAATTCATTTGAATTATTTGTCATTAATCCCACTGCGCTTACATCGGCCCTTAATTTAAAATTAATGTATTTATTGCCCTCTCATTTTGGACATTGTAAATAATGTTATTAATATGTTTGTCCATGACATATATACAATTGCGTCCCTAATGAGTTGCGTGCAGCATGTAACAAAAAACCTTCACGTGCAAACTTTTATTCCTTCCGAGTGCAATTCTTTTTTCAATTTACGTCCAACACACGGTAGACATATTTTTTAAATGAAGAACCTTAAAATATATTTTATTAGGAATATTTTAAAGGTCGATTCCATTTCAAATAAAGGACAAATACCATATTGGAAGATCATTTTCAGTAAATTATCATATATCATTTTATATTGCCGTGTTATAATCGTAAACTTCTCAATACTCTTTACAATCAGAATGAATTTAGTCGAAATTTGAGACACAGTTTGTAGAATAATTTTATTACCATTTCATCCGTGCTTTGCAGCGGTGAACAAGTAGCTGTATATTTAAAACTAAACTTACCTTACTTGTGTTTGTATTTAGTAAAAGTTGGCTTATGTGTTGAATGTAGATACTTATTAAAACTTCTGCGAGCTTAGTAACGACTGCGCTAAAACTTAGAAGATAGATTTAAATATGTTACTGTACATGGGCTAAAATATGAACACGTCCGGATCTTCTTTGTGGACTTTAGTATCACATGATTTATTTCTTAAATACTATTTCTTATCTATAATTGTTACTCAAAGAGATTATTAAAACTGCGAAATTTATAAAGAAAATACTTACATTGTACTTGTCATACGTACAGGAGAAGATACCATAATATAGAAGGTTATATAGGTCAATTGTGTATTAGCTCACACCTTTTTACTGGATGAACCGGTTTTTATGATTCGGTTTTTATATGAAAGCATTTCAATTTAGTCTAGTTCTGACAATTTAAAGGCGTTTTAGTTTTTTGTTTAAATAATTATTTATATAAAAATGCTGTATTTGTTTAAAACCGAAGAAACGACCGAAATAAAATATCTACTCATATTTAAGAAGTACATCATAATAAACGCTTTTTAAAGTTTAAATGATTCTCTAATGTAGTTGACATATACGTCTTTGTTAACTTTAGAACTTAGATCGCATAACTTTTCTATAGTATGATAAATTATGAAACATAATGCAAAAATTACTAAAAGTACATCAAAACACGGTCATCCTAACTGAATTTGGATTGTTGGCTAATTTCTGCGAAATCAATTATTCTATAAAACTCATACAAAAAAAAAACACATTTAGTATACCATAGGTATATACGAATGCCACACAAGAACAGCTGGAGTGAACCCTGATGATCACAGGACCCCACCTCTAGCTTGCCTTACTCTCAACTAGCGCGGCGATCCCTCACCACCCTGAGCTGCTCATGATATGTCATACTCTTGTCGCATCCATTGAAGAGACTTATATAGGGGACCCATGCAGTTAGACGGCGAGTCACCGCCTGCCAACAATCTTTTTCTTTCATTAATTAGTTTCCCATAGTTACCAATAACAAGTCATTTAGTGTCCCATTTCGTAGATAGACAGTTATTAAATATCCATACCTTGAAATAGTAGTTTGTCATAGTACCTCCTGTCATAGTGTCTCCATAGTACAGTTATGGGCAAACTGCGACTGGTGACTCACAACACATTTAAACTCTCTAAAGTCCCTCTACGTGTTGTACCTGTGTCCCAATATAAGCCTTCCAAAAGATCGGGTGCCTACCCTCTGGTGGTACCCGAGTATTGTCCAACTCAAATTTATAATATGATATTCAAATTGTTTACCTCTTTCTATAAATTATTACCTATAGTATATTTTTTGTAAATGAATCCACCCGTCACTCGAATAGTGGTTGATATCTATTCAGCATTTATTTTTTTATTGCTTTATGAACTTCCAAAAAGAAAATGACATAGCAAATAGTAATAAGACGATATAACTACCTTTTTTACATATTAGGTAGATGTTAATAGTCAGGATTATTTATACATTATAATAACATTTCCACACATTAGAAATTTTAAAAGTCGAACAGTAAATTAAATCATAGAATGAATAAGAGAAACTCGCTTGATTCGGAACGAAGGTAAACTGGAATACATTGTCTCATTAGGTGGTAGAGAATTATGAATATTGTATGTGTACATTGCGGATGTTCTGCCATTGCATAATGGTCGGTTTATCTTGTCTCCTGTGATTTATATTATTATCTCGGTGATCGTTTACCATAACGGTTGACAAATTGAATTAAAATACTTTTCAAATAGCAATGTTTTATAGGCGTTGAGAGAAGTTATCATTTTGCGTTCATTATTTTTTGCTTATGGTTGTAAGTTGATTATTGGACATTTCGGTAAGTACATATTTCATATAGAACGAATTTTGACGATTTGAAAGTGATTCTGAATTAAGTCAAGTTAATTAAAAAAATTCTTCAAGGTTTGAGTTTGAGTTTGATATAACTGTTTGAAATAATCCTTAAACCAAATGATTGCACTAATACCTACTATTAAGACTGGTCCAAACCAATTTGCTTATAAAACATTTATGTACATTAGCTTTCATGACGACCGAATTTTATTAACTTGATTAAAGTACATTTATTTCAAACATTTTTTTTATCACAAACATTATACCTATAGTCGTACGTTTGTGAATATAATTACAGGACCTACTTAACTGTGAATAATTTTCCATTAATTAAACATAATTAATTGAACTCATTAAAATCCATGCCTTTGATAATCAGTAAATTGCACCTCTGATTTATTTTAATAAAAAAAATCTATTTTCGAAACATGTATTACCGTTGATATATATTTAAAAATTGAGCTCATTTTGATCAAATGAAAATAATGCTGTAATAAAAATGCTGTGTAGCAAACCACGGTATAAAACTTATGAATGTTAAATTTTCCAGTAAAAGAAAATAATCGATGTCGACTGCAGTCCTAGCACCTCGGTTTGACATTAGATCGTTGCAACAAAATATTTTAAAGGAAAAATCCATTCAAAGCAGTTCTGTTGCTTCTACATAATAGACGTTAACAGACGTTCGAGTTATTTTGAGAATTGCATCGCAATGCATTCCAGCCTTGGCCTAAATAGTTCGGTTCAAAGATTTACAAAGTTCCCACTGAAAATGCAACGTTAGACGTAGGTCATGAGAGCTATCCTCTAGAGGTATAAGTCGTTTTTCATAACCTCACAGCGCTTAGCTTTATTTTTCGCCAAAGGTTGAAGTCATCTTGATTGATGCTAGCGGATGAATGTGTTACTTCTTTGCTATTTTAGGTCAAGTAAGATTTATGTCGCCTCTAAATGGTTGGATTTATAAGTTTTAAACACATGTGAGGTTAGCTAGCATGTTTGACAGTTTATATATTTAACTAGATGTGTTTCGCGGTTTCTTTCATTATGTTGTATTGTTTTAAGGGCCGTATCCAGCAGTGAAACAAATATGGGCTAATGATGATGAATATAATATGTTGATTTTATTTAAGAATAAGTTTGAAAGTACGGTATAGATGATATGAATAAAACAAAATTACTGCTTTTATTTATATTTATTGAAGACGTACAATTAACTTATTTAAAGAAATTTAGAAGATATTTACAAGGTTAGAAATACTTGGAAAAATGGTTTAGTTTTATATAAATAGAATTAAATTATTTAAATGAATAACAATTAATTAAATAAATAATACTAATCTCTAATTACATATTATTATAGTATGATATATAAAAGAATTAAAACGATTCGTAACTAAGTACAAAATTATTGCCCTAATAAGATTTAACTACATAATTTTATATGAATGTGCACAACATTTAACAGTGATTAAAATTATATCTACCAATAACTAGTGAATTAGATCTTAACCCAAGTTATATTTTATATTTAAATAACATAACATGATAAAGAAACTTTATTTTAACCTACAAACTTAACCAAATTCAAGTATTGATATGCTTGATATTCTTGTGCAAATACATTTTGCTGAAACCCACATATATTATACTTCGTAATTAAATTTGTCTCTCTATCATTGTATAGTTCTCATATTAATTGATTCTGATAAAATATCCAAGAATTTAATATTTGTAAAATGATATTTTGAAATACCTAGTCAATAAACAGTAATAAACCTTGCGTTATAGGTTTTATTCTGATATATTATGCTTTGTAATAATTTCCCAATTAAGCATTTTATTATAATTTGCATTCGAGACTTTATATCGTTCACAATTATATATACTGTACTTGTAAATTGTAATAGATTCGATGAAATTGAAAAAGTCCACATATTGGAGAATTTTAATATAACGTTGGTTAAATATAGTGAGTGTTATTTGGGTCCACAAAAATTATGCTCATAAAACAGTTTATAAGGAAACAGTTGTGTTCATTTGCGGTCTTCTGTATATAATTATATATACAGATATTCTTATATTTAATAAGCAGAGTTTCAGCAAAATATACCTACCCACGATAGACTGTCGTCATTTTTGATTATTCACTATCTATAACTATCAAAAACATTTTAATCACAATGTATCGTATCTTTCGTGCGTGCTTACATTATGTTTTGTTCTATAGGATTAAAATTATACAAATATTCGTTGATCGTGAAGTTTGGATTGCAAGCGTATTTTCTAAAATGAAAAATATCTGCTTTCGAAATTCGAGTGCTTTTTGGTCTTACGTGTCTAGAGTCCGGTGTCGAGATGCCCTCTGATATGCCTCCTTCCGTGCTTCTCGCAAATTACCTATGGACATTTTATGCTAAATAGGCATTACTTAGACTTAACTAACTCTTCAGTCTTGGACGTTACACTTAAATAGAAATACTCTAAAACCCGCGTCGAATTATCCATTTTATTTTTAAAAATATATTTAATAAAATCAGCGTGTACTGTTTTGTATGCTATAGCGTGATTCATTTTACATTCACACGTCAATAAATCCTATGAAGTATGTTAGTATCGAAAAAACAGTATACAGACACATAGATATTTTGGAAATAACCCTAGATTCTCGTAATTAAAGATCTCAACAACATTATAAATAGCTACCGTAAAAACTCCTATGACCTGATAGAATTTGGACAAACTTTTAAGACTGTAGGAAACCACATACACTAATAAATAAATCACATTAAGACACATCGCACGACCAGAAATTACAACATCTATAAGAGAAAGCGAAATGTACACACACTTTGACGAATTATCATCATTAGGTTGATCTAAGCTATACTTATTTAAGTTCTATTAAATTAATCAATTCTAAAAGAAAATCATCACAAACATGTAAATTCATATCTGTAAATCTAATAAACGTTGTATAAGGATCGCACACAATACTTAATTATATATAAAAATATATTGCTCAGGGTTTCAATGGGTACGGTTTATCAAATCAGTACACTATAAATTGCCTGTATTTTAATCCTATTAATAAGTCGGTATAAAACACTAAAAGAACTTAAGCATTCGAAAAAGGTCATCTTTTACTTGATCCTTAAATTTTTGTTCCCACACCGAAACTACTAATCCAGAACAATTATTATAAAATATTATGTACTTATGAAATCAACAAAATTAGGATACTATAAATAGCCAACAATAGTAACGGTTTTGTAAATAAAATAATTGATATTTTAATTTTGTGTATAAATAAAATATTACAATATTTAAAATTGCTTATACTACAATATTCTATAATGTATACATAAACATTTTTTAAAAATCCTTATCGACTAGTGATATGTAAGAGTTACATTGATATGTATCATCACAACGACTTTCTGACTTTCTCATAACAATTCGGCGGGTCGGCTTAATCTTCTGGCCAGCCGAGATCTTCGCCCACGAGATCATAAAACCTTTGGTTGTGTTGCACGAAAAATTTTCGCAGCTTTGTAACAACTGCAGGGTCCACTCTGGGGTGCTTCCGACCTTTAGTTTCCCGCAGGCACTTATCCGACGTATCGTTGCGTAAGCAATAAAACCCCTTTGTTTCGTTGAAGTAGAAGTTCTTCCTGCCTGTTGTACATTGTAACATATTAATTAGGTATTTGAGTGCATATTCTTCTAAATTAAACTGTATTGATTAGATGTATGAATATAAATTACCGATTTTATGTTCGAGACCAAGAAACTTCTCGATGCGACGAAGTTGCGGGACAGGATCTTCAATCAACTGATCGCCATTAACCACCAAGATTTGCTCCCTTGGGAAAACTTCCAGCCATCGATGCAAATATGCGTGATAGAGAGATATTGCGATTGGCCTATGAAAAATTAAATAAATGAATAAATATTACAAACGAACAAAAAACAGAAATATAGCTGTATTATTGATTTTCCTTGATTTAATTAAACCTGAACGATTTCCAGCACAAAAGTTTTTAAAATTATTATAAACACGGTCACAAAATAAAAACTTAAAAAAATAAAAATTCGTTCAAAACACTAAAAGATACACACCTATAAGCAACATTTATGGAACCGTCCGGTGATATAGCTAGATGTTCGAAAGGTTTTGTAGCGTCTGACAATGGATGGCCGGGAGAGGAGAGCGCAGGCGCAGACGGGGTGGCGCGGCTGCGCAGCTGTGTGTAGTCAGATATCGCGCGGGTCACTGGCTCACGCACTATCAGCAACAACCGTACGGAGGAGTTCATAGCTCGTACACGTTCCGGTACCTAGATACGTTTTAAACGATAAAGAAACCTTTTCCATTGATATAGGCATAGATTATACACTTATATACTGGATATAGGAGTCAAGTTGGAAAAACCTTTAGCGGTTAGACAGAGCTTTCCGATCGGAAAACTCTGTTTTTACAGATGACACGTTCAATATTTGTACCAATACTAATATTTAAAACGGGTTTACGGTGCTTTATATGATTATTACCTATGGTTAGCATAATGTAATGTTTAGCAATATTTAGGCCTTATACGCTTTTTCTGCTTTGGTAATATAAAATGACAACATTGACAAATACGCACCTCTGGTGTTACAAAGTAACTTGGACTTTTCTCGATTGTAATCTGCCCTTTGAATGAAAGTGGCATTTTGCTTCTGTACCACTCGAGACCAAGAGCGTAGTTTTCATCGCGATCAAAGAAATGCACTTCCCCTGAAGCCTTCTGAACCATTGGGTGGAGATACAACATCTCGAGCAAAGCACGGGTTCCACATTTGCGCACACCGATGATAAGTGCCTGCACGAGTAAAATATTTTTAAAATACAGTTAAATACATTTCGTAATTAGCTCAAGTGGAGACAACCGCAATGAGTGGGTGTCGATAAGAGTTGCAGTTGTTATTTCATTCGGTTTATATTTACTCCTCAAAGCAAAAAATAGACATTTTAGATCTAATCATTTTAAATTTTAAAACGAATGTTTAAAAATAATGCCAGTCTTATTCAGAAATATTTTACGAAACCTGCAATGTAATTAGGGAGAAAGTCAGGTACTCTCTTATAGATATCAGTAGCTATTCCCAGACATGAGTTTAGAAATATATGTGTCAAGAAGTTGATACCTGGGGTAGTCTTCGGGCAGGTCGAGGAGTCCGAGGAGTTTTGATCCGTTTTCTTAAGGCCATAGGGTGGCTTATCGTTCGGCTGCCCTCTTGATTTTGTAATATCTTACGACCCTCGCTAGCAGCTGACGCTATACTCGCCGCCTGTAGAAATACACAGCTAGAGATTCTCAGTGCCCCAGTTAAAAACATTTAGTTTCATAAATATTTTCTAAATACTTGCATTATAGTCTTAATATATATAAATTACGTGTCACGTTGTTTGTCCACGATGGACACGATGGACAACTCAATCGACTTAAATCAAGTCTGCACACTATGTACACTTTGTCCAAATTAAAAGAAAGTACAGTTTTTTTTAATTTCAATAACGGTAAATTCCCCAGGCGGAGCCACGGCATGCAGCTTGTTGTTCACTATAATATTTTGTAAGTTCTTACTAAAATTAACAGAAGAATACAAAAAGTACCTGTATGATACATATTCGTATTATAATTTAAAGAATGTAAACTAAAAACTCGTCTGCGCAAACCTATTTGAATGAGAATTTTTCTCGCTCATTACATACAACCGTTCGTAAAATTTTTGCATTAAAAATTAATTTTTCAGCGTTACTGCCGGCAAAAGTTGAGGAAGTTTAACCAAGAGGAAACAAGTTATTTGTAACTCGTGCGAGGATAAAAGCTTCCAGTTAATAACTGTGTGAAAGTTTTCCTTCTAAGAATCTTAGACGTAGTTGTGAATGCAGGGAACTAATATTATTCTTATTGGCCGATATTTACTAATAAGTCTTCAGAACATACGATTGAACGTGTGTTATGTATGTGTTATAAATGATGAATGGCAAATAAACAAATTTCTAATAGCATTTTAGTGATATGACATATGTATATATTTTTAGGTATATATACTGATAGTTAATAGTGCTCATGGTTGAGATTTCGATCCTCATAACCGGTAAAAAAATTAATGATTAAACTTCATAATGTTTGTTCAAATAGTAACTGCAATTGTTTTAATTCTCTAAATTTGGCAAATCCGGAAGTAATCATATTATAATAATAAGTTAAAACTTTTGAAGAATTATATAGCACTTAATTGTTATTAATGTAACTTAATTGAATTGCTGTAATAAAGAGCCATTGCATGAAAATGGTCACCAATCCAATTTTGCTTAATCACGATTTTTTATTATTTGCTCTTATAGCAGCAACAGAAATACATGCCATCTGATAATTTCAACAGTCTAAAAAGTCTGGCAAAAGACGGTTGGACAGACAGACAGACGAAAGTCGAAAGTCTTAGCAATAGAGTCTTTTATCCTTTGGACACGAAATAGTAAAAACGACAATTGTGAATCAATTGTAGAATCAAATAAACAATCCATTCCGTGTGAAATATGTTCTCCGAATATCAAAGCGTTGAATAGACAGGGTGTCGAGATAAAAATCCTTGCGGTTCTGGGTCAGCTCTATTATTCTTCCGATTGAGCCCGCTTCGTGCTAGCAACATTTCTGCACCACTTATTTCAGCACTCCACAAATGTGTCGAGACTTGAGAGTCCTTGTAAAACTTAACCGGCATAATTGAAAGGGTGATTGTACGTGTGTACTCTGAAAAGAGGACACTTTTTTCATAGTTTCTCGGAGGATAAATAATTTGAATGTCATACAGAACAATATTTCGTCGCAAAACATGCATGAGTATTGTTTTTTACTATACATAAGTGCTTGAGTAACTTTCGTCAAGCTTTTATTAAGTTTTTTGATGTTAATTTTAATGTTAGTAATTTTCATTGATCTATTAATATGAGTAAATTAAAGTTATCCATCCATAATTATTTAAAATTTTACTTACGACTAATTTAACAGGTAAAGAAATAAAAAACTTGGCTTTGACTTATTAACTATTGCAAAAATGACGACAGGGCGGACAATTGGCAATATCTATCATTGCGCAAAATACGATTACCATATAAAAACTTTCCATCAGATTGTACGCATAGCCAAAGATTTATTACCTAACTTCTTGTATCGCTATATAACTACCGAACATATCGTAAAACAACTCTAACTTGAATCCTGAACGAAGAGGCTATAAACTGATACGGCTGCCATACACTGATTTTGACTTCAAGCAAAAATAAACCGTAAAGGATTTTATTACGAATTAGAATAGCTCATTTTATATCGTGAGTCAGAGCTGATGCTATCTGAATAGCAAGAATTTAATTATTCTCTAACGTCATTGTGGTGGTTTTGGGCTTGGCAGACGACATACGTGAAGTCTATATTAAAATGCCTGTCCTCATCGTACTGGCTGTAGTAGCGAATTAAATCATGTTAATTATCACGTAATTAAAAGAGAATAAAGAAATAGTTATAAAACTTCATATAATTTATAAACGCTTCTAATATCTACGTTAAAGTGAGAAATAACTGTTTTAGCAAAAAACTATATCATCTTTAATTTGTTTAAATTAGGCCAACTCCCACTCACTGGACAAAACACATTATTATATTAATAAATAGTTATAATTAAATGACAAAAAAGTACGCAAATAACAATTTATAAAAAGAAAATCTTGAAAATTCTTAGCCTTACTTTATAATATTTAATATGAAAGTTTGTTTGCCTCTCTTTCTTCACCTCCCATCTAAGATTCTATGACATTATTTTTGTATCTGGAGAAAGCTAGGAGGCTAGAAATTGATTTAAGCTACTTTTACAGCTTTGATACCATTATGATGCCCATTTGATCACTCCAAAATTTGAAAATTCCGATAGATGGCGCTAATCTAAAAAATATGACATGTATGACAACTGTTAATAAGTACTCGTTGGGCCATTCGAGCAAAATAATTAGTTTTAGCACAGACAACATAATACTAGGTTTTAGTGTAAAGTTCAAATTATTATATAGATATTGTATAGTAATAATAATACCTACGCGCTCCATGCCTATAAATTTAATTTTTAAATTACTTTAGAATGGCGGGCTGCATTATGAAAAAGTTAATGGGTCTATTAAATTGTTTCGTGTACTTACCTACTCAGATTACGGTTTACGGCTTATCATAAATTTATGGCATAATTACTCTTATTGCTTCATTTTTTATAGTATTCTTGACATTAAGTATTATTTGACTCTTTTTTTTTAAATTGATAAAACAAAGCTAAACAAATATTAGATACAATAATTCCACATTAAACTAAAAATAGGAATTTAATAATGTATTAAGTAATTTCAATATCAAGTTTATAAAACACAAAATAGTGAGCTATTATAAAAGTATTGGATTTCTTAATGCGAAGAACGGTTTATGCTTATTTCTTGTTTTTTTCTGAATAACAGAGATAAAGGTTCTACGTTTATTTATATGACATGGCTTCATATAACAAGAGGACCCTCTCTCAAACAAGGAGGGTGTTAATATGATCCGCATGCTCATCCCTGAGGGTCCTTTTACCTATTTAGTGCAATCTCTAGGCAAATCATTATCATACGGCTGCTTTAAGCACAATGTATGTTACATGTCTTGTATTATACATAATGGCAATTGTCTTTGACAAAACATATATAAGCGCCTTAAAGGAATAATTAAAATTAGGTGCTGACCTTAATAATTATTGGATGCAATCATCAATTTACGGTTCAAATATTAATTCACAAAGCCGATTTCGTTATTGAATATTGATCCAATTAATCCAATTTTTTATCTACTATCAACATAATTGTTATCTATATAAAATAAATAAAATTTAATATACATTAATATCCTGTATTAATATCGCTATAACTTTATTTATTAGGAAGTCTTTATATAATTTTAGTGCACGAACACCTTTGCCTTGATTAAATAAATATTAAACTATACAGCAATAAAATAACTGTTGATTACTATATTATTACTTACAATAATATATATCCAATAAAAACTAACCTGTATGCTGTAAAGCGCGCTGTCATAGAGAACATGGAACGTGAGAAAGAGTGACAGCAAGGTGACGGAGAGGAGGGCCGCGGCGAGCTTCGGCCGCGACACTCCGACCACCAACACGCAGTCCGCCAGCTCGCCGTCTGCTGGTCGGAACGCTGAACGAGGTAACCATCTACAGAATAATAAGAAAGAATTACAAAATCATCTTCAGTACTCAATATAAAAAATATTTTTCTGGGAAAATAACAAAGAAACAAAACTTGAAATATTTCTTGCCAGATAGTTGAGAATTGATCATAACGTATTGCAGTTTACATTGTTAAATTGCTTATTAATTATTAAGCAATATTTAAATTGAAATAGGAATATAGATAATACAATTGACTGAATCTTAAGAAAGATTTCAGAAATATTAGTTTGTAGAGTACTACAAACTTGTTAGCAATTGAAACAGCCTACATTGAGAATTAAAGTAAATTTAGATTACAGCAAATTCGTAACAAGTTTAGTTAATTATTTCTGTTCATAAATAAAATGTTCAGATATGTAATTGCATATAAAATGTTATGTTTATACTTTTAGAAAGTTTTTTGACCAGACCTTTCTTAAAATTTGGATTTTAATTTAAACAGATGATGGATAGGATACTCACAGAATATCCAGTGGCAACGATTGAGAGCAGCTTCTGTACGTTGCCTCGGGTCGATATTTGGAGGGCAGACCCTGACTTAGGTGCCCACGAGACTCCATGGGGATCCCATCTAACATGCTTTTCGTAACACGTTCCCCCTACATCCTCACTCTTATTGCTTTTAACGCTTCAGAAGTAATCTACATTTCATATTACTTTATTCTTGAAATTATGTCTGAAAAATTATTCTTCGTTAATTTATGAATGTGTTTCTTTTCAATCTATTTTACACTCAAGTATGTCCTATGTTGCTTTGTATTTATTAATTAAATTTTTCACACAGAATTATTTTGCGATAGAAGCATAGAAAGTGTTTAGAATAGACTCGAGCGTTTTACACGCTATCTCATAATGATTAGAATTTATTTTACAATGACTATAAATTATTTTAAAGTTTACATGATGATTGCAAGAGAAAGAAAAGCATTTTCTTTTTATATGCGTTTTATAATCCTCAACTAAAAAATTAAAGCCTTTTAAGTCTCATAACATAAATTTCACTGACACACAAATGAGCGCAAAATAGTTTTGTACTTCGAACTGGAGCAACAAATGGGGAAAATGTACAACGCATTTATATTCTTATAATGAGCATCTATGCTGGCTGGTACTTCCCACTTTATTATGAATAATACAGGCTAAGGCCTGTGAGTTGGCTACCGTCCAGAAATACTCATGCTATGCGTTCCGGCAATTCCTTGCTAATATACTACCGGAGACTTTATCTGTAAATTACATTTATGGAGAAAAGAATTACTTTTTAAAGTATGAAATCTTCGTGTTGATCTGAAAAGCTCTTACAATTGCTAGAATTATAACTTTGGTCCCAGTATAAACAAATAACCAAATACGAAAACGTTACTTTTCAAATATTATATATGTCAAATTAAATGCAACATGTTATTTGGAAACAATTTACCAGAACATAACTTGCTTTACTGTACAAGAGTGCGCAATAACTTCTATAATGGAACTCTGTGGTATATTTGCTACATACCATATTATACGTTGTCGCTTTTCACCGGTACCTGCATTAACAGAAAATACATATAACCATCTCGTTCTATAAATACATTGCAAGAATCAATAAAGCAACAGGATGAATGTAAACGAGGTTATTTCATTTCTTGGAACTTTGTAGTTTATTAACGATAACGACATTTTCACAAAGGTTGTAGGTAGTATAGACTATAGGTAAAGTCAAGAAGCGCTATAATTGATATATTCTAAAAATATAGTAAACTAGCTTAACTCCCGCGGTTTCGCTCGCGTATATGAAAAGACAGTCGCGACATTTACCGGCATAGTACCCGTTTTGGTGGGAATACCGGTATAAAAGACTGTCCCATGTCCTTGCTCGGTTTCAAACTACGTTTGTACCGAATTCCTCCAATTTATTATTATCATTTACGAGTACACGAACATCTCTTCTCAAAGCTTTCTTCTTTTTTAATTTTTATTCACCTGAAAGCTTTTGTTAGAGAAATCTGTGTAATGCAGAAATATCTATACGTATTTTGCTTTTATACGCTTTAATATAATATAATACCTTTGTATGATTCCATGTCAAAAGTATAATAGGTATTTCATATTTCTCTCCAGAAAACTAGGTTATACTAAATTAAATTATGCAAACACAAGATGAAGAGAATGAACAAGATAAACGACACGATAGCATACTCTAAGATAAACGTAAGACAAATACAAAACTTTA
Organism: Zerene cesonia; assembly: GCF_012273895.1. NCBI lineage: Eukaryota > Metazoa > Arthropoda > Insecta > Lepidoptera > Pieridae > Zerene > Zerene cesonia. Next base: position 4,038,234 of record NC_052121.1, on the reverse strand, counting down.
TTACAATCTCCGGTTCGAAAAAAAGGCTAAATATAAAGATGTACTATTACTTTCAGTCTAACTGATTTGCGAAATTGTACGCATATCTAAACTAAATTAATAGTATAATAAGTAAACCAACATAATGTTTGTAATCATTGTCTACAAAATTGCTCTAAATATTTAATGAAAGGAATTTAATATATTAAACGCATTAACGAACCAATCTGTTGCATCAAATCAGGCAGGTCCGTTACACAACATGTATATAACCTCTACAGTGGTTAATATTAATTGCATTTGTAACATACGGCTGAATCATAAGAGACAATGTATCGGTACATTAAATCACTAAGTATTATTAATCATCTATGAATACGCATTGTGGCAGATAACAAAAGATCAGATCTAACAAAAGGTTACGTTAATTCGCTACCTGTGAATTGTATTTATAATCTAAACAAGCGTAAACAACCCTTAATGATACTCCTATCAAAGAAAACAGGACGAAAAAGATGAAGAAACATGGAATTGGAAATTAGCTTTGTTGATAGAAAAGGAAGCAACTCAAACTTCGTGAAGAAGCTAAAAATGTTGGCAATGAAAAGCGCCTTTATTATCGGTGTTTATTTAATCATAGTGCCTTTTCTTTTACTTAAAGTGTGCATAACGATGGTCGAACAATCGTACATACATACATAACTAAACAATACATAGCCAAGGTAATATAATATATTTTTAAGTATGAATGTTTCACACAATAACACATTCCAAAGCTAGAAACAGCACTTTATAATACGTACTGTAATTCCATTTCGATACACCGCAAATCGAATGTAAATGCGTTCCTCGTAACACGTTGTATAACTAATATGTTGGAGTTTTTAATGTCGCTGCGTCCGATGGTCACCGGTGAAGGGCAGGTCAAGGCAACTATGCACCAACTATTAATACCTCCCTAGTTTACTAGTATGTCACGCTTACTACTTACGGGAACGCTATTTTCACAAATGCCGCTTTGGGGTAGTCTAGCGCGGTCTAGCCTTGACGGTAAAAACTGAAAGCGATCGTAAATTTAACAAATAGATTACGAATAGGTTCGAGATAAATGCTTACCCAACCATTGATTCAACATTGATTTCTATTACCTAAACGTTTATAACTCGAGAGCGTTTATTTTATCTAATTTCAGACATCTAGGCTTGGGTTCTAATTAGAAGTTAATGAAACTTTTAATAATTTAACTGTTATTGTACAAGTTCTTTAACAAAAATAAAGCTGTAAACTTATTTTCTCCTTGAATCGCTGCCTACAGTTGTTTAATTTATAATTCACATTCCTTTTATACGGCTTTTCAGAACAAGATTGTAATGTAATTAAAGAATTAAATAGGACCGTGGAGGTTCTTTTTACGACCGATCATAAAACGACCTTCTGCACAATATGGAGTTATGAAAACAGGCATTTATGATAGCATATTTTGATAATTGAGTTAGTATTTTTTTGAAGCAATTTTTTTATCGTCACATCTCAATGTGTATCTATATTCTACACGTAAAAAACAATGTAATTAACAAAAAAACAATAACAATAAAAAATAAAATGTAACAGTGTGTATTATTACTATTAAAAAAGTAAATTCTTTCGAGGTCTATAGAAATAAATATTATAAAATGATAAAGTACATCATTTTTAAATATTTATTTCTTCGACAGTTTGTGTATAGGAATAACTTGTAACACGACTCAGCCCAGTGGACAAGATACTGTTGTATTGTAAAGAAAAGGCCAAGACATTGAGCACATAAAGGCCCCGAAAGGTCGCTTTCTGTTGTGTCTCCATTGAATGCCTCAATCCTTTGTGCCATAAAATAGCGGTTGTTGTCGTTTTTATTTACCGACCAACGTTTGTAGAGTAGTTTTAAAATGTAAATATTCTTTACCACACCCCGCGGGGATCACATGTTTTATTTGAATAATGCCCTCCGGAGTTTAATGTACCGGCTACTAAATAAATGGACATTAAATGATGGCGCGGAAAATTGTTATTGGGCCGCTCTTAAATCATGAAGATATTGGAAAGAGGAAGCTTAGTTATGATTTTGCGGAATTCGTATGAAATTATTATATTTGTTGCATAATATACGCTACAATTTATTTCGTTTTTACCTAATTAAGAGAAGAAAAAATTTGATGGTAAATGGCTTATTTCGTAACTATGTATTTATACAGACAGTCATCATTTTGTCACAATTCAGTTCACACTGAAACCTCCATATCCCTTTTCCGAGACTTTAACATTTAATATAATGCGAAATTGATCACACCTGCGAACAGGCCGCGATGATAAAATATTCAAAAGCAAAATGATGTAACGTAATGCAACACCACGATTAGATAGATCGTTACAAGATACATAAGACGGTAGCGTAATAGCACCACTCCGTCCGTGACGGGTTTATTCCTATTATCATAAAGTACGGAAGCTATAAAACAAAGCCTGTAGGAAAATTCAGCTCACGCCCTTACATCGATACACGGCCAAATTGTGAAAATGGAAAGCGTTCTACAGCAGCGTTTTGTTTCATAATATAAGCACGTCATCATGCGAAAGCAAATAAAAATTTACCATGTGATCTTCTACCATGTTATGCTTAAAACGTGGCGATTACCGTTCACATGTAAATAATTGTTATCAGCCACAAATTTTATACAATTACCGACACGCTAAACTTCTTCTACTTACGAAATTAACATGTAAATAATGAAATTTCCTAGTATCATGAAACTGTAAACAGTTGTGAATGTTCAACAACATTTTGCAAATATAGCGCTACGTACAATCGCGATATTTGTCTGTTTATGTAATTGTTAGTGTACATGTAGGATGTAAAATTGCATGCTGTATTTGGAAAGACTTTTGGAAATTTATTATCATTAGTCATTGGAATGTAAATTTATGCATATTGTGATTAAATTTGATGAGTATAGCTGAAGACTTAACAATGTGCACAAATGCACATTTATCTAAGATCAAGCAAGGACTTTCAGGTCACATTTACTGCAAGTGCTACAACACGGTATTTTATGTACGGAATAGGTACACCTGAATTTTAAAAGAGAATTCTAACAGTCAGTGTTACACGTCGCGTTAATGAATATTTATGTGACATACATACATCATAATCTATATGCCCTTAGCATATTCATGAATTTTACAATTTTGTAAAACCCGGATCTCTCTAAATTATGTACATTTTATTACAATCTCAGCTTAGCAACGTTCTTCGTTTTCGTTCGTTCAACTGTAAAAATAATTATTTGTCAGTACTCACACATAGGTTTCTGTTTTACGTGCATATTAATAACCTAGCTATTTAATACAAATATATAGAGAAAGAATTTACATTTCTTTGACAAATCAAAAGGGAATCTCAACAATTTCACAATGACTTACAGCGTTTCTGAAAAACGATTTTACTCAACATTTGGAATATCTCTCAGCTGTTTAAATTTAAAAGAAATATCCCGCAGTGAACATTTCAATTCTATTTTTACGGTCTACATTTAAAAATGAATAAATCTTACTTGGCCGAGTTTTAGTTTTCCTTGCGCTTCAAAAAGTCAGAGCAGCTGTAAACTTGAAATCTTATATAAGAACAAAATTTTACTGACTTTGCGTGGGACGATGTATGTAAAACATTCTCTTTGAATCGTCTAGTTTATTGTAAAGTACCTAAGTAAATATTCTTTTACTTGGATAAGTTGAATGTGAAGTTATTTTTAATTAACCACGTTTAAAAATATATATGATACTTGTAGAGTTTATGAAATAACTCAATTACATTTAATGATTTTAAATGATTGTCAATGTATTGGTTTTTCTGTTTTTTTTTTTTTATTTCATCATCCCTACTTATTGCCAGATCAGATTTATAGGCTATGATAAATTGCAATTACGTCTTTAATATATTTTCTGCCTAGCATGGTGGACACAGGATACTGTTTATTTACCAATAGATAAAAACTATGTTATAAAAAAATATGTTATAGGCTTCAGTAATAACAGTCGCTTCAAAAATACCATAATTAGAAAAAAAAATCTTAAAATGCCATAAAAGAACTCGAATAAACCTAAAAATTTCTGGTTTCGCAAGAATTGTACTCATGGTATGCGATAGAAAAAGTTCATTAAAAATTAAAATATCGCCGTGAAAACTAATTAGGGAAAACACGCTTCTGAATATAAATTAAATCGCAAAATGCGCACGAAATGTAAACTTTATCGTCTAATAGGCTATACAAAGTTTAACTATGGTATTTATGAAAGATTGAAAACAATGTTGCATGCGTGTAGGCAACTGAGGTCGCTTCCGAGGCATATCACCGCTGGTACTGCTTTATTATGAAAATAAAACGACTAATTGCCAACTAATCGCTTCGTCTACTAATTATTTTATTCACTGTATAAATATTAGAAGAGAAATTGTAGCACCCATTATTAATTACCCAGGATTATTATCACACTTTCATATTTTAAATATATGTGAAAATACCCAGTCAATTTTTAATTAAACATTTTTTTGGTCATGTTATTTGCTATTGTGAAATGTGAAAACCAGTTTTTATAAATAACTAATGAATGTATACTATATAACTAAAAAACAAACGTAATAAAGAATAAAGGGAAAACTCATAGTTTATCAAAAACAAATTTTGTATAACGTAGCAATATACCAGGAAAACGGGAAGTTTTCCAAAGAAAATAAGATTCAAAATGAAAAAATATTAATCGAGATATTTGAACTAGGCGTTCCTAAGAATATTGAAATAGAATTAAGTCCTAAACTGACATTGTCTTTGTTCAACATTGATTCAAATGACGTTCGTTTGATATGAATGATAACTTTTATACATCTCATTAATGATCAATATTCACATATCAAATATGATATCGGATTAATCTATACATTACATAAAATATGTTGACTAATAGCATGGCATGCCAAGTGAAGGTACGCGATATTTATTATCCAAAACAGACAATGCAAAAGCCGTCGCTATTTGATATAATCACGACATTGAAAAGTCAATGTTGCTTGTAGGTAATTATTCATCTTCATAATCATGATTGACGGTAAAGGGGCAACTACGGTACGTAAGTATTTTACAACGCAAATTCTGTTTCCGTAACTAAATATATTATTCAATTCTACGCAATTTATGGTAATGAGTAACAACAACGTTTCAATTTCTGGCATTTTGCCTGAAAGCATATAGCATAGTTTACTTTCTCAATTATACAGAACAGATGCTTAATTACTCTTGCCATTGCTGAATTGAATAAAAACACATATAAATGTAGCTTGAAGCAAGTATAATTATTTTAATAAACCTCTGTTTTAATGTAGATCATTCGAATTTAATCTAAAGATCTACTATCTACAGTAATAACGGTTATAGAATTTGTATCGAGCTATAATCTATCGAGTACGTATGACGACAGTAAATAAATTAGTCTACGCCCAGACTTCATGGTGTAAAATACGATTACAGCTCGTAACAAAGCCTTTTTATTCCTGAAACTAAAGCCTTATATTTATTTTTTTGTGAAGGTCGTTGAACATTTGTCGTTCCAAAATTGTTTGTCATAATCTTACTCACAATATATTCAATGAAAAAAAAAAATGTTTGTCTCTATGCTACGTCGCCACGGAGTGGGTTTATGGTGATGTTTTTGTGTATAAAGATAGTCAGGAAGCTGGAGAGACATGGGCTAATTTTTACCTTATTAAAAACTTCTTTTCTATCAAATTGCCTACGGAAGATTAAAAATTATACATATTTTAATGTCTTAAAAATCCCGATAGATCATTAATAATTTCAATAATATAATGCAAGTAGCAAATATGTTTTGAAATGTTAAATAGGTAATACAGGCATAACATGGTCTTTTAGTGCATTCGGAAACGTTGACTTTTCGTATGGAGAGGAAAACAAAACTAAAAATGCATTTGATGCTTAGAGTACATTCAAAATAAAATTATTGTTATTAATGACAATCGATAAAAAATACAAATTAAACTTTTATTATCTGATCAATCTGTATTGTACATTCAACCTTGATGTTTTACGATCAATTCTATACTATTAGCATAGAACTTTTTAAGGGCTAAGGGAAAAGGAGAGGATTGACGACTGGAAAGAAGTAATGGACTGGGGACGGGTAAGGAAAAGGAAACTCCCCCACTCACCGTACGAAACACAGTGTCATGCCACTATTTCACGGCGATTTTCTGTAGGGGTGTGGTACATCCCCGGTGCGAGCTGGCCCAATCCGTGCCGAAACGTGCTCGACTCCCACACTATCTGATCTGATCACTACACAAACGCTTATCTAAGAAACTATTTGACCGATTTAAAAATTTACTTCATTTCATAGAAGAGATCACGTACGATTGCACTCAACAAAAATCTACGCATGAATGAAACGTATTTTGTTTTATACTTATACTTAGTCTGGCCATAAATACTGTTACACTTAATTATAAAAAAATATTACATTTGAATTTCGAATCTG
>NC_052121.1:4027037-4030676 GCF_012273895.1 Zerene cesonia | reverse complement strand
TCAGTTGCGGATGGAACACGAGGCGAAGAAATCTCCTCAAAATGAGATGTTTGTGTTTAAACATTTTGGTTCAAATAAATGTGAGACCTAAAACATTATTCTAAGGTTGCATGATGAAACACCGTTTACTTTAGTGACAAATTTTCATCACGACAAGGTCATTTCTTATTTTGTTTTAATTTAAAATATTCATCAGTTACTAATCCTTTAAAGACAATTATTTTTTTTTTATCTAGCTACGTCTATATTAGTTACAAGTCTTCATTATTAATTTCATTATTACAGCCATAAAGTCAAAAATAATTATCAATAATTGTAACAAAAATAAATTGACATACCTACTCTGTTTCTTACATCATTTATATCACTGTTCTATAAGTTCAAGGGTACTATAAAATGAGTTGAGCACAATTATATGCATCCGCGTCTAACAGCCTAGCCATAACGTAAAATAACAAATTTCCAAACAAATTTTATGAAAAGCCACGCGCCCGTTTTTTGCTTATTTCGTAGCAGACGGGTAGCTCTGCAGTAAGATAATCATATTCTCAGTAAGCTCAATACAGAATTATCCGTTCGGAAAAACGAAGCCTCGCATTAGGATATTTGAGTAAAAAAACAAAGTGAAATCAAAAGCATAAGGAAAATGGTATCGAAATTATTGTCTTCTTTGCTCGAAGTAAAGCAAGTCCTATGAAGGGTGGATAATTAATATTGTACACAAACACCTTGTCATTTTACATAATTTTTGAGCTAAAATGATGAATGAACTAGATACACGTACAAATTATTTATGCTCAGGGTTGATTTTAATAAATACGTAATATATTTATGTTTTATACAACGTTATATTAACAAATATAGTAGCTCAAAGGTAGCGCATATATGTTCAATGATGCTTAAAGTAATAGTTAGATAGTGCTACGAATGTCTACGACAGCAGTGTATGCTACGTAGATGTTTCGGATTACTTCCTTTATGAACATCACGACGCTATTATATAAATGTGAAATATAAAATACATACTATATATGTACAATTCTATTTATAATACTATTTATTAATGACATAGACTGGACACATATTTTATGAATAAAAATATATTTCTATAACATTAATGAAATCCGCTTTCGTGACCTTTCATGGCCAAATACTATATAGATTGTAATCCTGCAATACATATTCATTGCTTTTACTTAAAGCCTACGAAAAAAAGATTTGAATCTCTTATCAGCTATCGTTACGACGTGTTTACTACATACAATGACTTGTCATGCTGTGCGCTACCGTTCAAGGTCTAAGCTTCGGCCTTCAGCGTGCTCAATATCTATTTTCTTGCATCAATAAAATATATCGTATTCGAACTTACCGCTCTTAAAACCTCGAATGCAAAACAGCTTTTGCACAATCTCACATGACACAACAAAAGTCCTCAGCTCTTGTCACACGCGACGTATCATTTTATAAATCGTGTTCAGATTCTATCGTTTTATGTTTAAAAATCGAACTCGTATGCGACGTATGTAACGTTTTCGCGGTAGGTTTTGTTGTGTTAGAGGTTGTGATCGGCAGCCGTCATGGATGGTGGCGAGGCCGAGCGGTACCGTCGGTGCGATAGCAGGGACTGAATCGAGCGGCGCGCGCCCGCCGGATCGGTCGATACACGGGGCAGAATAAACACGCCGTACTAGCCACTAGGATAAGAGTAACCGCGATGTTGCCAGCCTCGTCGTCCTCGCTCGGTGTTGCCGTCTCGGATGTTTGCCGCGGTTTTCATATCGAGTACTAGCATCGCGCTATTCGCTTGAAAATCTTATGCGTCCGGTTTCGGACTCTACAATTGTCGTTGTTGCAATTTAACTTCCATTTTATTCAAATTTTATTGCAATATTAAGAATGCAAAGTACAGAATACATATTTTGTTTCATTTGTTTCATCGTAATATTAACTAGTGTGAAAAGAAAGCTTGATCTTTTATGTTTACTTTTAAAATGATGTACATATTTTGAACATTATATATAACCTATTAAAAGTCCCAAGATGGAACACATATAATTTACAAGTAACCGTCACTTATCTGTACGTTTGATACAGTACAATTTCCATAATAAAGGCATTTGTAGTCAGATAAGGTCACCTTGCAATTTCTTCTTGGAATTTTATTATAAACATATTTTACTTTAGGGGGCTATTTATCAAACTTGTCATTTTTATAAGATGTACTTGGTTATGCTTTCCGCATATAGGTGAATAGACAATCTTTGCTTAGAATATCCAGTTGTAGCTAGAATAAATTAAATGAAGGTTTGGACTACAATTTTCAAATTTCATATTTGAATTTTTAAATAAAAAAGTGTACTTTATTTAATATGTGAAGAAAATAAATTATATAGAATTTCGACTACGGTTTATTTTAATGCACCAATATAAAAATAAAGAGTCGAACATACTTCGCCACGAAAAGATCTAGCACATATGGAAGGTTAAACAGATCAGCGTGAAATAGTATCATGTGAATGCTACTGTATTTCGCACGATGTGTGACTCGCCTGATGGTAGGCGATCACCACCGCGATATGAGGATTATGGGAATAAAGAAAAGACGACGCGAATAAAGGAACGAAGTGGGAAAGTTGTTTCTTTTATCCTCTCATCTATCCTTTGCTTTTCCCTGTCCTACAAAATGAGCAATAGATTAGCGTAGGGTACTGCAAATGTTCATGATGGCGCTGGCGACTACCAGATCTTCTGGAAACTATAACATAAAAAACCAAACAAATCCGGAAGAAAATAAAATGGTTAATTGTAAATCTTACAATAAGTACACGCATATTACACACAAGAAAACGATATCACTATACGATGAATCTGAAGGAAATGCAACCAACATATGAAACATTAACTTAAAAAAAGATACCTTTACCTTCCTAATTGAAGTTGTACATATATGACATAATTCGTATAATCCTACTAATATTATAAATGCGAAAGTTTGTAAGGAAGTGTGTGTGTTTGTTGCTCTTTCACGCAAAAACTACTGAACCGATTGCAGTGAAATTTGGTATGTAGATAGATGAACAACTGGAATAACATATAAGCAACTTTTTATCCCGATATTCCTACGGGATACGGACTTTCGCGGGTGAAACCGCGGGACGCAGCTAGTATAATATAATAGGATGACATCTATAGACACCGTAAGGTTCAAAACACACTATATATTTAGATCCAGGCCAAACTCATACGTGAAGTCAAATCTCCAACTTTAAGAGCTTTTGTTTCAATACCTCAGATTTAAGTTTTTCGATTTTTAGAAGTGTAGCATTGCTGCTCAGCTATAGACATTTTTACATAGATTTATTGAAACTTACAGCAGGTTGAGTTCACCAATACCAATGGAAATATGTAAGCACATTTATTCCGATTCTCGGCTCTCCTTACAAACAATTGACAATTGAAATATGTTATAGATTTTTTAGCATTTATTTTTATGAGAATATTATATTATCTAAGCATTTTGTTCATATCTAAAATTTACAATATTTATTTGAAAAGCTTGATATTTTATTAGGAAAAAAACAATATTACTCGACGCGTAGCGAAGTCAGACTGAAATAAAGGATATAAGTATATATATAT
>NC_052121.1:3997176-4026037 GCF_012273895.1 Zerene cesonia | reverse complement strand
GTGAATATTTCTTCGAAATATTACACGGAAAAGAAATAACAAAAAGACAGTGTGTATAATGCAAAAATGTTTACTACTGGGAATTTTCGAAATGTTAAAAAAGAATAACTTAGTTTAAGTACTCTTCAGTCTGTAAAATATACTCTTACATATTTTATAACTACATCCTATTATTGTTATAAAGAATTCATATTCTTTATCAACAATTTTAACCTATAACTCCAAGTCGATACATTTAAATATAAGAAGCGTATGTGTATGCAAGTGTGTGTGTGCAGATAATCTTTAAACCGTACAAAACCGTAGTAGGGGTGACATTCATAAGTACATATTACAACACCTACAAAGTACTATAGTTGAAGACAATGTAAAATGACGACCATTTAGCTAAAGGTAGCCACGTGTTTATTCGCAAACGTGAAAGTTAAGTTCCTTTCAACGCGACGGCCGTAAACAGTTTTACAACTACCCGCCATCTGGCGACCTCGGTGTCTAATGTAGCGGTTATATCAACGTTTATTGCGAGAAGACCATTACTGACCGAAATGATTATATCTTACAAGTATTAGCCATTGGATCTTACGGTAAAATTTTTGTCTTAAATATATACAAATATTGGAATTTCAGTGCATAAAGATAGGGGTATAGACCGAAATGCTCAATTGATGGATTGTTATCCAATAGACATTGGAAATTTTGAAAATAAGTGGGTCCCCAGCCCCCGTCACTCATACTCATTCATTACTTAAAACATATCAAGCTTATTATATTTTATAAATTTTACTGTTGGAATGTCACCAGTTACTTGTGTGGAAACTTGCCCAGGACGCACTGCGGGGAAAAAGGTTTAATAAGTTCTTCCATTTCAATAATGTATTAATGACTTTCAGCAATAGATAAACATATATGAAAATATATCTGAAAACTTGTAACCTTGGTCACCGTAGGCATTGCAGTGACGTCATTCGATGATTTATTACAGCCAATATATTATGTGCACAACTCAGTCTGCATATATCTAAACGTACGGGACAAAATAACACATAAGTCACACGTGACTCTAACATTGACCATAATGTGCGAGTGATGAGTTTAGAGAATAGATTACAATAAACATCTCCTAGAAAGGATGGTTTTTCTTTGCATATTTTTGTTTGATAGCGGTTTTCTCTCAAGTTCACCAATAGTAAAAATAAGACCGTAAAGATTACGGTTATTTTTTGTTTTTCTTATATTCATTCACATTAAACTAATAATAATAGAAACAACAAAAAGAAAACGGAATAGACGCAGCTGTTAGCAGATAGAACCGATCACTTATGGTTTAAAACATAGAACCCACGCTATTTTATATAATCTACAGTATTATACACTAATATTCATATTTAAAATCTAATCTCAGCGAATCAATAAAATGTGAAGATCAAAATGTTTAATTAAAAAATAAGAAATAAATCTTACGAAGTGAAGAGGTGTCCCATTTACTCGAGTTTTTGGCACCTATATCGACTTCACTAAAAAAACTATAATTCGGTTCTCTTAAATAACAGGTAATGGTGTTTTGATGACATTCATTCAGTCATTATTTGTAAAGGTTTCTGAGGCTTATAATACTTGTTATGAAAGACAGTTACGCAGAAAATGCAGTTTGTGTATTTTTTCTGCCAAAAAAAAAATGGCATGATAATGTCATACCACTGTTTTTATTTTACATACTTTTAGAATCCTACAATTAACAGACTTCAGTTATGTATTGTAAATAAAATACCTTTGTTTAGAAAATATTACGTAACAAAAGATATTCAATTGTAAAATTCTAAACATTTCTATCGCTACATAATTACCCAACTTTTGTATAAAATGTAGCGCTGAATTCAACATTAGCCCATCAAAAACAACTTTACGTCGCTAAAGCAATTTACGTATAATATACAAATGCATGTAATTACCCGTTTGCCTGACGCTTATAAAGAAATTGACGAAACTTTATGACAAAGTTACGCGAAATTACGTAGAGTTGGCGAAGCCATGTTGCGTTCTCTGTAGCAATTGATGTGTTTATAACGAGGATGAAGAGTTTTATTTATTTCCATGCAAAAACAGCGCTCATAAAACTCACATATCAACTCTTTCCCGCAACCTCGTATATGCTATACAATTAAAGATTTTTTTTTTAAATTTGATATATTTGTTAATTACAATATTTATGTATGTGTTCAAGTACGCTTCGGCACGAATTGGGAAAGCTCGCATCGGCGAAGTACCACACCCTCGAAGAAGACCGGCCTGAAATAGCATACTTCTGTGTTTCGTTCGGTGAATGGGGAGCCGGAGGCCCATTTCCTTTTTCTTACCCTTCCCAGTCCTCTCCTTTACTCCTCTCATCAATCTTTTCTTAATCCTTTTCCAATTTGAAGTCGGCAATCCATTTGTAGAGGCGTAATGTCTGCAATCGACCTAACGCCTCTCCAAATGTTTATGGCGGTGGTAGCGCTTACCATCCAGCGACCCACAAGCTCCATTGCTGACGATGACATAAAAAATAAGAATACGTTCTAATCATTATCACGTCGGCCCCTCCTGTTTCGTTAAAATTCTCGGAAAATAAGGAATAGAATCAATTGCGATATAAAAAGTGAAGTCCCGTGTATGGGGCAGATGATATTCATCTGTTTCACTGGTCGATTTTCTTTATGGACAAGTAGGTAAGCCTTCTATGTCCTACCAGATCGAGACATTTTCTTTTTGTGCGTCTCGACCGGGATTCGAACCCAGGTATCCGAAGTTCGTTAAAATATGTTCTGTTGTTAACAATTAACTGCACTTGTGAAAACCTATTGCACGTAAGTACATCGGTGCGATATAATTTTAAAAACAATCTAGTATTATGTTATCTGTGATCCAATATAGAGGGCTTAATATGAAACAAATAATGAAGATTTCACGGCGATCCCGTTCCGTGTAATTAATAGACAATGTATACATTGCGTTAATCTGATGATACACGGACTGTTTGCATACGACGCGGCTTTTTGCAAGGCAAACAATGTACGATAACGCTATATTCAGCCTTTGAAAAACAATGGCTATGAACACAAAGGATTAAATCGTATGCTAATAGAATTGTGATCACAAACTACGCGATGTTTTTGCAGTATAATATTGCAGAACGTGACGTTTAAAAATTCTAAAGAATTTCAGATGCGATATGGTTTATATACCTACCGATCTACGTGTGTTTAATATTCTATTACTCATATTTCCTTTCTTCATTGGTTCAATACCACTTTAAAATGGTTACAAATATTAAATAATGAATTGCATAAAAGTTTCTGAAAGTGTTGTATGACAGTATAATGTAGTGAAAACTGAATACACGTAAATATCAAGCATTATTATAAACTAATTTGTTTAGCCTTTTACATCGTACAAATAATCTGGGCATATAATATAGTTATATAGTTTAGTAAATATGTATGTGAAAGAATAAAAACCTTCCTTAATTCCCTTTCTAAGTACATTTAATTGAAAATCTTTGAGGTTCAATCAGGCACATATGATACGATGGCAACCACTTCATCCCTTTTAGATCAAAGAAGCCTCATAATTTATATATCAGATATCACTTTTGTTGACGTACAGTAGGTACGCTTCCGAGAACCCACGGAAACTTTATTCATATTATGCAAAGACGGTAAAATTTTGCTTAGATTCGTGGAAAGCGAAAATTAATTACGTTGTTAGTACTATGGTAAGGGATAGTCAGAGCAAACATCAAAGAAAATAATATTATATAATAGTCTATGAAATGAATACGTGATCAATGATCGTAATATTACAAATTGCGTTACTAAAATTGGTGATAAATAAAATCAACTTGCGTGCGTCTCTGTGTTTTTGTTTTATGTGAAAGGGAATAGAACCGAGGCCGATATAATTGCCATAGTTACGATTTAGTCGATAGTAAATAAGGCAACGAACATCTAGAAGGATCGCCTTCTCAATGAGTCACAAATAAAGGCACGTTTCGACCAAACGATTATCGATAAATCGAGATAAATCTAACTGGAATTGATACAGGTGTGAATTAATCACTATAGCAATAAATAAATTGATGTAACCACCATGATACTTTAATATTGAATTATACTGTATCATGCTGTAGAGACAGGCTTTGTACTTTTATAAAACAGACTGTGAGTATGGCCTTAACAATCATCTTTAAAATGATTTTGTGTCAGAACTTTTGCATCGTCATTTCCTTTTACATAAGTTTCCTCAATAACATAGTTATACCGTTTACCTAATATTGTAAATACGAAAGTGTATCTGTTTGTTTCTTTTTCAATTTTAGATGATTTTTGTATCAGTAAGGAAGCTGATAGTGACATAGTTGCTTTGTACCGCGGGGTAACACATCATTCCCACAGATATTTCCTCTGATTACGCTGTTAGTAAATAGAAAATAGTTGCATAATACAATAATAAAATGATATTTAAGTGAGAGTATAAAATCATATTTTGCATTCCACCAACAACGTTATCAATGTTTTGTTATATAAAGTCAATTTGAAAAATAATACGCTGTTATCAAGAGCATTTAACTTTTAATTAAGATTAAGATTGTTTAGTGAATCCAAGGCCAATTCTCCCAATAACATTTCATAAAAAAAATATATTAACTTTATACAAATCATCTCACGAAAATACAATATGAATTTGTTACCGCACCCTAAAGTTATTCAGTGATGCATTAGTTCTGTGAATTTTATAACATAATTGCCACTTTTGATATATTGTTTGTCACTTTTTACAGTACAAAAATAATATAAAGAAAATTTTGTATCATATATTATTTAAAACATATGAATAACTGGGTTTCATTGAGGGACGTTTTGGTACATTGTAAATTATTCTAGTCGTATTATTTGTCGAGGAAATTTACCTTACGTAGATCCCTTTGGATTTGAGAAATTGGATTCTCGCCATCTTTGATATCCTAAGCTTATGAATTAGCGGCTTTACGTACATATTTTAGATGGGGTATTATTGGTATGTTTGTTATTAACTCGCTTCTGACGAAAACATTCTCAGCTAAATATCTACTGTTAACGGTATAGACATAAATTAAATGAAATAATTCTTTATGAAATACATTTAGAGAAAGGTATTAAAAAGTACATATATATAGAATCTCCTCCTTTTCGTTTTTGGAGGTCGGTTAAAAATGAAATAAATGTCTTCCTATACTTCAAGTATATCTACTTCAGATAAAGATTTTTGGGACTAGTTTATTATTATATAAACAGGAAAATATCAGTGTCCATCAACAGTGTATAATTTTTTTTGTTTTTTTTTTCTGGGGCTATATCGGGAAGAATTATATAGAATAATTAATATAAATAAATCTTTATAAAACTTTTTACAACTATTAAATATTTTTAAGCTGCGCTATGTGTATATACTGGACGTATTCGTTTTTATAATTGAAAAAAACTTTACAGCGTAAAACTCTTCACTATTAATAATATTATAATTGTAAATCTGTGTTATATTTTCACATCACAATAACTTTAAAGAGTCACTTATTAATACGTAAAAATAATAAATACTCGGAGAAGAGTAAAGAAATAAAATAGAGAAATTTAAATTATTTTACTGTACGAACGTTTTGCGGAATAAAGCTTGTAAATAACCCTTACTCCATAATGTAGTTCTTTCGATTTATACGGAAACAACAATTAGACCTAATAAAACAGTCATAGCCCACCTTGAACTTTCCATGTAACGTTAGATTAAACCTGAATATACCTTAGGATAGGGGCTATAGACTATTCTATTAAAATTGTTAGGTAACGACCTATGATATATTGGAAATTGTGCCCTTGGATTGATTGATGGAGCTTAACTCAATGAACACTTAATACTTAATCATTTTACGTAAGGTTTCAATTACTGGAGTGGAAAATGTGCTGTGAAAATTGTATGTGATGTTTTACAGGTGTGCCGGTTGGGTGGTGATATCTCTTAATAATAACCACATTTTCGCCTGTAATAAATAGATTTGTAAAGCGGCGATACAGCAGTTGAGGTATTATATTTGGGTAAATAATATAACCCAGAGAGAGAGATTATTATTAAATTACTGTTTCATGTACTCATGCATAAATTAATTTTATTAATATTAATATGTATCATGCATATATTACAGCTTCATGTATAAATTACCGTGAGATAATAATATGTTTATCTCACGTCTGTATATTAATTTGGCTAAGTTTTCGATCTCGTGTCGTCCCAGTTGGTATGATATATTATTTTTTTTTTATGTTACAATTGGCAATGGAGCTGGTGGGACGCCTGATTTTAAACGCTACCACCGCCCATGAACATTTGGAGAGGCATAAGATCCATTGCAGACCTTACGCCTCTACAAATGGATTGCCGACTTTTTGGGAAGGGATTAAGAAAGGATTGGCGATAGGAATAAAGGAAAGAACTGGGAAGGGTAAGGAAAAGGATATGGGCCTCCGGCTCCCCCACTCACCGAACGAAACACAGCAGAATGCTATTTCACGCCGGTCTTCTGTGGGGGTGTGGTACTACCCCGGTGCGAGCTGGCCCAATTCGTGCCGAAGAAAACGGTCCGCCCCGGCTTCGCCCGTGGTAGATATATAGCCTTCCACTATAAATGGGCCAGTAGTTCCGAGAGAGAGTTCAGAGATTAGCGCGTTCAAACAAACAAACTCTTTAACTTTATAATATTAGTATAGATAACATATTATATTAGTATTGGTAACATTTAAACATATAAATACATTTGTTTCTTATATCTTCGCCTTCATAAAAACTTAATATTGTTTTCATAAAGGCGAACTTATCATTATTTTATAATATAATAGCATAATAAAATAGAGTAGAGACATGAGATGAATGTTATTTGTTTTCTCTTCTTCCAGTTGATCCTTATCTGACAATATCATATCATAACTCTTTACGCACGTTACATAAAAAAGCTCTTCCCTTTAACAACTAAGTACGTACCTAGCTACGTTTATTTGTATTAGCCTTACATGTTTTATCACATACAGTACGTATAACATCTTTACTTTAAAGGGATTATCTAAAACTAGAAAACAATAAGCTAAAAAGCTTAAATTTTATATTCCTACTAAGGTATAGCAACAAACACTCACTTACCTATTTGTAAAAATAGTATTAATTGCTTTATTTTACTTGTGTGAAATAACTGAAAATGTGAAATGGTGCAAACGAATTCCAGAAAAATTACTATCAAAAATGGTTTCATCTATCTGGCAAATTTGGAGGAAAGATACAAATTGATGTAACAGGCCTGTGCGTGTTTATTGCGAAGTAAATTAACAATTTTGACATAATACTTCTGCTATAACCGATATTAAAAAATGTTTCGCGTATTCTTTTTTATGATTTACAAAAACTGACGTGTTTCTAAAACTACTGATTAGCATAGGCTAACCACTACTAGAAAAATCTATGATTACAAATACGAACCTTTAAATATCTCCTTATGCAATTATAAACTAATATTTAAGCAATAAAAATGTTTTATTGTCAAATGACACATCTACACGCAATCCTGAATTATTCATAGAAAAGATCCTCACTTAAAATGGCAATCTGTCGTGGAGCGATGCTCATAAATTATAATTTGGTTGTGTTAAACACAATAATATTGTTCTACGTTCTACGCGAGGTTGATTTCATTTGTAGTGAGGAACATATTAAATAATACTCTAATTGAAGCATACGTGAGTATTTATATAATCCATATTTTACAATATTACTAGCTGTTAACAGCGACTTCGTGTGTGTGGTTATGAAAATCTATCAAGATTATTAATTATCGCAAGGTCTCATCGTCACTTATTTCATTCTTTTATAGTAATACTAGCTGCACCCGGCATACGCTGTTCTGCCTTGCTCTTATCAATATATTATAAGCACAAAAAATTTCATCAAAATCGGTCAAGCCGTTTCGGAGGAGTATGGCAACGAAAACTGTGACACGAGAATTTTATATATTAGATTTAAAAAGACGGCATTTGCTATTTATTAGATACGGTTTTAAACTTAAAAAAAATGAATGAACGGTGAATGTGGGAGGGTGAAGTAGTTTAATTGTTGTACATAATGTATATTAGATATCCTACTTAATATTATAAATGCGAAAGTTTGTAAGGATGTGTATGTATTTGTTGCTCTTTCACGCAAAACTACTGAACCGATTGCAATGAAATTTGGTATGTAGACACTGTCTGTCTGGACAACTAGAATTACATATAGGCAACTTTTTATGCCGACATTCCTACGGGATACGGATTTACGCGGCTGAATCCGCGGGGCGCAGCTACGCGGGGCGCAGCTAGTGTTAGATATAACTAAAATACCACTACCATCCTTGCCTAGTGGTGCGTTCTTGACTAGGAAATTCAACGGAACAATCATTTTTTTAACAAAAAAAATAAATCGCCTTTTTTATGATCCGTACTAGACCAAAGTAAAATGGGACCGCATGTCACCAGCTTTAATAAACCCAAAAGATACGTATGAATTAAGAACCTTCTTTCTTTAAGTCGGTTGAAAATAAAGATATCAATATGCGTATATAATCTCCTTTACTTTAATACGGAAGTCTAAAATATTATTGTAAATGATATAAAAATAAACTTCTAGAGAGTTAGTAAGACCGATTTATTGCTATATAAAAGTACATAAGCAATTTTAATCTCAACAAATCTCTAATCATTGTCACCTAGGTATATGAAATCAAAATCCCTTAATTAAATTCCAATGGCTGGCTTAATAGCCAACGAGCGAGCGAAGAGAATCCCACCCCATCCATAATTTTTTACCAATATCATGTGTTTTTTTTTATTATTCCGTATTGTTATTGTTTAATTTGAATACAGACGTAATTTTAGTCATTCTCGTCCATTTTTACAAATGTTTAGAATAAAATCAAAAAGCATTCGTTCACAATGTTAATTACAAGAACAGAGTTGTTTGTACTTTAAAGTCACAAGAACAAGTTTCAAACAAATTTTCCATATTTCAATTTTCTCATTAGGTATACAGAAATTTAACTAAATTGTTATTTTTAAACTTCGTCACAATCGTAAACAAAGTGGACCAACATTACGTTGCATGTCAACGAAAATTACACCATGAGTTATAACTTGTAAACAAGGAAAGTCCTTTGTGCCGGTAGCGAAGCGGTGATCTTGTTGAAAACTGGAGTGCGCTCCACTGGTGACCCGAATACAGACGATCTCGGGTTTATCCCGCAGTCAGGTACCCAGAAGGATATCCCGTCTTTTGTTTATAAATTCTGTAAACTGACAGAACCGTTTATACTTTTTTTTATTTCCCGAGACCCCGCTGACATGATATATTTTGCCGAGACAATTTTATTTTAAGCTTTTCGTGTTTCCGTCTTGTATTAATAGTATCTTCGTAACATTACTGCCAGCTGTCATCCATTGTCAAGGTTATAAGAGTTTCAGCTTTATTACATCGTTAATATTATAGGCACATTTTGTGCTTTATATGATAGATAATTTTGTTTTATAGTAATACAAAACGTAGCAGAAGATAGCACAAAGTAGGGTTTCACAAGAAATAAAATTAATAAAACATCCAAAATTTTGTAACAACTGCTGAAAGCGTCGAGACAGGACTTGGAACGGGTCCACTTAACATGATAGGTTTATTATGAAAATCGGTCCGCAAGGGACGGCCGCCCGCCTGTCGAGTCACTCAAAGAATCACTCGAGTCTCTCATAAACAGGAAAACGGCAAAATAAATCCAATATTCTTTTATAACTCTAATTTCTGTTTGGCAGCTTTACGAAATGATATTATTAATTTCGCCGAGCGCTCAGATTTGTGGATATAGAAATGCAGTTGATCCACTTAGCGAAATAGCTTTATGAAAAGAATTTGTTAGAGTCGACAATCCGTCAAGTTGTCCGCAGACGCTGTTTCGTACACCTACGCTTGAAATACGAAAGGCGGAAAACGTGAACGTGGCATGTTATGGAAAGCGGTTCGGTGTTATATAACTATGATGTTTTTTTTAATATAGCAAAAGCAATGTAAAAAGAATAGGTAATATACTATAGTATTTATTGAATATCATTTGAATATTCAAATTCAAAGATGGGATCAGAATTTTAAATTAATAAATTTTTTTAAATTAACCTTTTTTAGAATCTCGTTCAACTATCTCCACAACCGATGTCACTAATCAATGGTTGCATGTTTCCTCTCTATCTTATATTATCTGTAATTTTTGTCCATGCATTCATGAGTATTATAATATCGCATTAAACTCTTTTTATAATTACTTGTAATTTTCAGCTTATTAGCGGATACAGCCGTCTTCGTGAAGTATATTTGAATTAGTTAAGTACTACATATAGTATACGTCTCGTATTTGGCAACAAGCCTGCCCCAGTATATCACCCGTGTAAATTCACCCTCTTATTTAACGACCACAATCCATGCAAGGCAATTGCGAATTTTTGAAGAATGTCGTACACAACACATTTCATATTCGCACTTTAATTGATAAGAATGAGAATTAAATAAATTGACGACGGTTTAATAACGCTCTTAAATTTTTTTATTTTTTATATTTTAATAATACCCTTCCATTTATATTGTTGATGCTTTAAGAATACTATTTTTTAATTATATTAATCGGGTAGTTTACTTTACTATAAATAGCACTTTTAAATGTATTTTTCAACCAAATACATTATAGCTAAATTCTAGACGTTCGTAGAACATCAGTATAATACTCTCCGCCCGCGTAGTCTAAGAAAGTTTTCATGGGAATGTAACGTTTCAGCCGCTAAAAAGTGCCTATGTCACTCTCAAGCCCCATAACTGCATAGGTACATAAAAATCACATTATTAAGTCAATCGCTTGCGATGTGAAAAAAAAAATCACATATTCAAATCAATAAACAATTAATGAAGTAAAATTAGTGATCAGACTGGATTTGCATTGCGTAAGCGCAGTCGTATAACAACTCCTCAGTTAACCGTTTCAAATTACAGATAACGTTTGTACGTCCATGGCAATAAATGACTATTATTTCCGCGTTACACCACTGCAACATAATTACACCTCGTTTGGAGTTTGGTTGGTGATTGGTGCCGTAATTGCCAGCATCGTGGGCTCATTAGCGACGCTCTGCCAGTGATTAAGTTCCCACGACGACCGACCAAGCCGCGAAACGATGGCAGCGCCAATCTAAGTAATTCGGGTATGATGTGTATTAATTAAATATACTTTTAAATATAATACAAATTAAATAAAGATGCTGTGTTGAAAAATTTAAGAAAATATGTTGTAAAGCTTCGAATAGGTACATACACTTTTTTCAACCGACTTCAAAAAATGGAGCACGTTCTCAATTCGATTCTATTTTTTGTGTAGTTAGGTAACAAACCTTTCAACTTGGTGAAGCGATTTTGATCGTTCTGTTTATTTGTAAGCTTGAGGTACGTACGGTTCTGACAATTTGAGGACTGATATTCTTGTAAAAAAAACATCAATTTTAAACCGCGTTAAGCGGTATTTTTTATGTTATTAAGTAAATAAATACTTTTACAGTGAATAACTAAAAAACTCACAAAATACAATATCTTCATATATAAAAGAAAGTCGTTTTAATTACACTATTCCCGAAATCAATTCTCGTTCCCGAAATCAAACGGGAACGAGAGTTTTCCGGTGGTGGAAGTTTCGACTCTAAGCCCGCTGTGGCTATATAACCAATAGAAATACTTAAATATTTTGAAACAAACCACTATCACAACTTCGTCCGTGTATTTCCGCCTCGACTCCCTCTCTCCCGTGACCCACCCTGTCTGGCCGAAAAACCAACTGAACCGATAATAACCGATCATTAGTCGCAAAATGTTGTCAACAAATAGAGACAGGATTTTATCTTTTGCATCAAATACCAAACTCATCGTTAACAAAACAAAAATTTTGATAGATTCAACATTTTAAAAATAATACATATATATCTAACTCTGCATCTCGCCACTATCAAAATTAGAAGACATTCTAAGACGCGTTTCAAAGCTTTTTTAGTATGCGCTTTGAGGTCTTTCTTTTCAGTGTCCGACGACTTGCAGGTCAAGTGAAAATGAATTTGTGGTTAGCCATGCAAAGGCGGATTACCCCAAATAGTTTTTATGTACTTTAACAGCGTCATATAACCATACAGGACGCCTTATCCTCGCCTACAAGGCTTTTTTTGCAATCTTTTACTTACTCTTCACTGCCCTTGTAACAAACTAGAGAAATTTGAAACGTAAGTATGGTGAAGATGCAGTCATTACTTCTACATTTTTTGGACGAGTATCACCAACCAAACTACGTCATCGACGATATCCTATATTTTTTTTGTAAACCGTACATTTATTACATTACAAAATTTGGAAGACTTCAATAATATTTATGAACATAAAAGCGGATTAGAGCCCAATTTATAACAATAGAAACATTAATAGCTTGGTTCTGATGATGATGTCTAATTAATCGTTTGTAATTACGCTAATAATTAATTATAAGTACGTATATTTCATTTCAAATTCAATCAATTAATAAATAATGATATTAGAAAACGCCCAGGTGTTGTAAGGTCAACAAAGAATTCATACAAAAGAATTTGTATGTAAAATCACACGCAATTATTGTAAGAATATTAATTTCTATACACTAAAACAGATTAAAACTAAACAAATGCTTCTAAAGTGTAATAACAAAGTTATCAAGCAATGAATACTTACAATAACATACAAAATATTAATGATACTCATCCTATTCTTGTGCTCGTAATTATGAAACCGGGAAGTAATTATTCGAAACCAATTGTTTTTCCTCAAGTACAATGTGAATGAGTGTGGGAAGAATAGACCTTTCATAACATGCTTCATTATAATTATTGCATGTGATAACAATGTTTGAATTTGTTTACCTACGTATGTTCCAAAAAAGAAACGATTAATTAATGTCTCATTTCACAATTATTTATAATACTAGCTGTTGCCCCGGCTCCGCTCGGATAGTTATTTTTTTGCAGATTGTAAATTAAAAATAATTTAACAGTTATAACAGTAAGAGAAGAGAAAAACATTCAAAGGAACAAAATCCATGGAAATCTTGATGTGAGAGTGGTACAAATTAAACTCTTAAAGTCCATTCGCTTTACTTTAACTATTCTCCTTTTCGCGCTGCGATCCTCAGCATATAAAATTAAATTTCCCATATTGCCATTTAATATAATTTAATAAACAAACACCCTTGTACTATACATGTGTTCATACTAATAGGTCAATATTGGAACTTTCTCTTTACATTCGATCGCAAATACAAACTTCCATAAAGTATCGATAAGTACCAACGAAGAAACTATTTGCATAAATCAAACAACTGCATTTCAAATATTTGCTCAATGGCTTAGTTACTGTGGTTGTCCAAGGAATGTAATATATCAGTAGTTTACACAGTGCACTTTTACGCAATTTTACTTTACTTACCTACACATTCAGGCACATCCTTATTATTCACAAATCACAAACAATAATTGACGACGAAAAGAGTTTTATTTTAAAATACACTAATGTATCTCCTATATATTTCTAATCATTTAATGTTTACTTATTATTCTAGGACATATATAAATATTATGAAGGATTAAACTTGCTATAACTACCCTAAGGAAATGTACAATGATAGCCTGCCGTCGACTTCGTTCGACCCCCGGGTAATCGCTTCACTCAGCTAAGTGTGACGATATATATTTAAAAATCCCACCCGCCCACTCCAAGGATAGAATACCTAATAGTTTGTAAGATTTAAGTTACATGTGTATCTCTACGAAAAATAGTAAGTCGTTATTTAAAAGAAATTGCTATAAGAAATATAATAAAAAATTACATATTAATTAGTGGTCCACCCCGGCATTCATGAGGCTATATATTCGCATGTATATGTAGCCTCATGAATCATGGATCATGTACATATTAAACGGTGAACTGAGATAAGCGCGTTCAAACAAACAGACAAACTCTTAGACTTTCTATTTGTACAGAATACAGATATTATTTAAAATTCAGTGATGTAGTATCAACGAAAAAGGCATGAATAGTTACATAACAACTAACAAGTACATAATGACTCATTATATACCATCATTTTATAACTTCTATTTACAGTAAACTTCAAACTCGTTCGTATGATCCCACGGGACACTACACATATGGAAGAGTTAGCTTACTGGGTTATAAGCGAAATGTAGGTTAAACTAACTGCAACAGTTGTTGTAAATTATAAATCTATAACTATGAAAGAATTATTGCGATGACTGGATTGCCACTGAGGTTCGTTACGATTTTACTATACTAAATACTATATTTAGTTCTCGTTATCTATTACTCTAAGCTACACACCGCACCCGATATGCACTATCACAACAATTTATGATAAAAATATTAAATGTATTCATATTTGTAACTTTACTATTATGTTTCATAGGAGGTAGGCAAGTTTTATTCCAATTAAGAATGCCGATATTATTATAAAATTCAATCGTACACTAAGTAGAGACAACTTATGTTTTATCCTCGTTAGTTTTTAGGGTTCCATATCCAGAGTAAATCGGGACTCTATTACAAAGACTTCGCTATCCGCCTGTCTGGCCGTCTATGCGCCCGTCCGTCTGACACCAGTCTGTATCTCATTAACTTTGACAATTGCGATATTTTTGCTGACGCTATATAACAACGTGTAACAAAAAAATCGAGACAAAGCAACGGTTGAAATGGTCATAAATTGGACAGGTATCCGACTTTTTTACAGTTGCTCATTAGCTTATTTTTAGGGAACGTTAAGTGAAGCGAGTCCGACTAAACCGATTTTTTACTTTTAATTCCTTCCACATGATCAATATTTGCTAATAAGCATTTCGTTATCTCCATCAACGCCGTACTTATCTAGATTCATCCCAATAAGCCCCCGGTGTAACATAAGCGCCACCAGAGCGAGTTTAATACCCACAGTGTCTATTGACGTAATGGTTAACATGAACGTTTTACTAACTTGCTATGGTAGCTCGCGTTTCTTACATTTGGCTTACTAGGTTTACGATGATAGCTGCCTCATATAAAAGTTATATTGCACTACCTTCATCCTTGAACTTGAAGAAATATCTCTTAAACGTGGTCACCCAATATTTAAGCTTTTATCAACATAATAAATGTTACTCAAATAAAGGCGAGGCCATCAAGATAGGTACACCATAATTAAAGCGCAAGATAAAACAAACCGCTTAATTAAGTTGTTTAAACAAGACAGTAATGGAAATGACTTGCAAAAAGATTTATATCCCAAATAATTCATGCGAGCGAGAAAACTCGTATAATGCTTTGTCTGCAACCAAGTGCTTCATTTATCTCCCTCTCTGAGGTCCGGAAACGAGTGTAAAAAGTTTCACTCGCCTTGATGTGCTTTTCACGGTTATCTGTTTTGAGTTACGTTAAATATGAGTAGGGATATTAGGTAATTAAATAAAATATAATAGTTTAAAAAAACTATAAAACACGCTTTAACAAAAATCATATTTTGCAAATTGAAAACTGGAATAATTTTATCAAATTAGTGTATTGTCATCGGTCCTCAATAAATCTACAAAGTTTGAACGAAATCTGGCCGTTTAAAGTGGGTCAAAATCGCGCCCAAAGAAGTCAGTTACAAACAAACAAACATACAAACAAACAAACATACAAACAAACAAACATACAGGTGAAGCTAATAAAAAGCGTGTAAAAACATACAGCTTTGAATGAAAACTCAAGTATTAAAATAATAATTACTTGATATTTTGAACCGAATTTTGTTTTCGTATTCCTGTAAACAAAAATCTATAAAATCCATAATATTAAGACATTTTTTGAAAGCATGATGTGTTTACGCCATGTACGTACCTCGTACGTGAGACTGTTAACAATAATCAATTGATTTGTTAAATAAAAAGTTACTCGGCTAATTTCATTACGGATAGCTGACACGACAGCAATCTAGATAGGAGAGCTGTGTAAATGGACAAAATACATCATTCTAAGCACGTTCCCCGCTATTGCTAGTTGCTATGTTGAAATTGTTAGTTGCCCCTCGTGTTGTGGACTTTGTTAGAACTCAGAACCGGGACAAATTGGCGTTTGCTGTTATATAAATATTGAGGCGTGCTTATTATTAGCAGTCACTACAACTTTACTTATAATTTTATAGAAGTAATAATTCAGAACTTTGTTCATGTTAAATCTAATATAGTTCGGTTAAGGGTTACAAATAAAGTCAAGTTCTATAAGATCTTATCGAAAACCTGCATTGCAAATATATTTGTGTATTGACAATCAATCCATGACTTATAGGACTATAGGAGATATAATATATGACTTATATAGATATAGCTTAATTTTACAAGTAGTTTGGCCATTAAAGAGTAATGACGTTTTAGTGTATATTATTCATTATGTTTTTTATGCCGATGTTTCGGACAGTATAAAGCGAACGTGGTCACGGGAAAACTGAAATGTTATAGGGATCCGTAAGTCTTCAATTTCTAAAATCGTCTTAATAATCAACGATTCCAATACGAAGATTAAATATCGTGCATCACATAGATCATGTCAGAACGATGCATTGTTGGCCACAATACTTTAATGAGTACTGCTTCTCAGAACAAAAAGATAGGTCATTTCTGGCCGCGACGTTCTATGCAGCTGAAACAGATCGTATGAATGCGCTGAATAATTCCATTCTAATTGTTTTCAAGCGCACAGCTGTCAGCCACAGTTTTCAATTCCCTACACTTTTTACTCGTTTGTGTTTTCTTCTGGTTTTTTCGATCTTGTATTTGCTCAAATATTATAAAGAGAAGAGATTTGTGTTATGAACTTAAAACTAGTTTGTTTTTACTTCATTTCTTATGGGAGTAGGTATCTATTTAAAAAAAAATATTTTACCTACCATAAGAAAGGTGCAATCTTCACCGAGAAATATAGGCAGCTTTTTAACCACGGCGAAGGCGAGGCAAGCAGTTATTGTTTTTTTTAATTAGGATTGGTTACCTATATAGTGATATTAAATAGCTTGAATAATACTCTTCGTATTTATTGCATATCTTAAATCTTTAAACGAGCAATATATCTATATATATATATATATCTTATATATATAAAATTCTCGTGTCACAGTTTTCGTTGCCATACTCCTCCGAAACGGCTTGACAGATTCTTATGAAATTTTGTGTGCATATCGGGTATGTTTGAGAATCGGCTAACATCTGTTTTTCATACCTCTAAATGATCAGAGTAAGGCAGAACAGCGTTTGCCGGGTGCAGCTAGTATATATATATATATATATATATATATATATATATAATTGGAATCTCGGAATCGACTCCAACGATTTTCATGAAATTTAGTATATAGGGGGTTTCGGGGGCGATAAATCGATCTAGGAATCTTTTTTAGAAAATGTCATATTCGTGTTTTATGCGTGTTTTATCGACTTAAACTTACTTTTTTAACAAATGGGAGGCGTTTGAGTTGGTTAGTTAGTGAAGTCCCGTGTCCCCTGGTGGGGTATGGGGCAGATGATATACATCTGTTTCACTGATCGATTTTCTTTAGGGACAAGTAGGTGATCAGCCTTCTGTGCCCTGCCAGACCGAGACATTTTTTTTTTTGTGCGTCCCCACCGGGAATCGAACCCAGGACTCCTCGGTTCTACGCTCACGCGTTAACCACTGTACCAAGGAGGCGGTCAAACCAAGGCGTTTGAGTAGTCCCAATTTATTATGACTCTTCCTGACATCTATTGGCGAATAATAATACTATAAATGCGAAAGGTTTTGAGGATGCATGCATATGTATGTGTGCGTCTGTTACTCTTTCACGCAAATACTACTGAACCGATTGCAATGAAATTTGCTTCGTAGATAGCTGGACAACTGAAATAACACATAGGCACTTTTTATACCGATATTCCTACGGGATACGGACTTACGCGGTTTCAACCGCGGGTCACAGCTAGTTAAATTAATACTGTAAGTGGGATTTAAGTGTGTGTTATTTTGAACTACAGACACCTGTAACAAGATGTATTGTATGTATAAGTGAAATGTAGATAAGGAATTTGATACTAATACTTTTTTTACTATCATGGCTAAAGGCTAAACATGTAATCATTTTCCGATAAGATATTCATGCGACACATTAGCTCGAACAGAACCGACCGAGCCATAAATATTTAAAGAGTAAATCTTAAAACATAGCACAAAAGGGTAGAAAATAAAACACCAAATATTTGTAAAACGTATTCAAAACTTTAATCAGCGATGCATTTGTGCAAGTTTTGAAAGAATTTTTAAGCGAAAATTTTACTCACTGCGCATTGAAAATTCATTTAAAACTTGCACAAAGTCTTTACCACGAAGCCAAATGAAAGTTTATAGTGAAGTATAGAATTTATTACGGGAAAGTTAACATTCTATTTACTGCTGCTTCTTCGGATTACACATTTTAAAACATATTTGATGTAATCGTTTACTTATGAAGGAGGTACCTACTACTATAACGCGAAATATAAAATAAAATGTAATATCCTGTTTGTTTTTTATTTGTCATAACGTCATTATTTTCAGGAACTTTTCAGGTAAAATATAATTGTCATACTGCGAGCTTCATTAAAATAGCTGTTAAACGAATAATAAAATTATCACTACGTTGTTTTAATTTTTTGTCTTCCGTTGATTTACGTTTTATGATTACAAACAATTCTAGAAAAATGGAAATAGGTACAATTTGCTCTCAGTGTAAGTGAAACTATATTTAAAAATTATATATTTGACATTTAAAATCTCATAGGTATTTTTTTATTATTCTCATAGGTATACATTCGGGGATTGTTCACACATATAATATAGCTACTAGTAGAGTATTATGTTATCTGTGATATAACCTCACCTTACCTTTCACACGCCCACGGCCCGCCCAACGGTCCGTTGAATAACAAAGATTGATCCTATGAAAGCAATAAATAAATTAACATGTGTTTAGGTATCAACTGTCTGTTACCCGTAACATCGAGGAAAACTATTAAGAAAAATAAATCAAATGCCGGAAAATCTTTGCCAGTGAACCATATTATATGACGAGATATATATGAACAAAATTTAAGGATTACCATTATTTAAGTTACTCATGCAACAAATAAATATAGCATAATAATTTATACTTCTATACGAATTTTAAAACCATTTAAAACAATCATTATTTGAGCCATTTGAATACACTCTATCATTATTGACAAAATAGAATGGGGAGATAATACGAACGAAATTTATTTACAGTTTCTTTGTTCAATTTCTCTAGAAATATATAAAATCAAACAATAGGTACACAATACTAAGAACTAAGCAATTGAGGTAAAACAACTGCAGAGTAAAACTATCATTTATTTATTAAAAATAAGCAGTTGAAGGGAATTTCATTTGGCTTGAACCAACTATATCATAGATTTTTAAGTAGACTCAGAATTAGTTCCAGCATGTATTTTTATCTTATTTTGTGCTCTTGCTATAAAAAGGTTGCCGTCGGCCAATATCCGCGAGTTATAAAGGCAATATAGGTGGGATGGTGCTGAATTTAAATTTAATAAGTGCGCAGTGCGCTTTCATACGCGATCAGACAACATTACCTACTTAATCGGTTATTAAAATGAAAATGTAGGTACGGCAATATAACTATTTTTTTACATTGAAAAGTTGATAAAGGTGCTGAAAATAATCAAACCATATTATTCATATTTCTGTATCAATCCTTACCTCATTAAGTGATATTTTTTTAAATATCGGTTTAAAACCTATAATAAGCATGTTTTTGACTGCAATTATACCGTACATACAGAATAACTGCGCGCTTGCCACCATCTTCAAAAACGGTTAGATATGTCAAGGTATTTTTGTAATAAATTGCTGAGAATTTATGTCTATAATATTTATTAGCTGACCCGACAAACGCTGCCTTGCTCTTATCATTTAGGGGTATGAAAAATAGATGTTGGCCGATTCTCAGACCTACCCGATATGCACCAAAAATTTCATTTAAATCGGTCCACCCGTTTCGAAGGAGTAAGGTAACTAACACATGAGAATTTTGTATATAAGATTGTAAATACAAAAACCGTTAATCTTACAAAGAACTATTTAGAAATGATTGTTGTTTTTTTCATCTTTGACCTTCTACAAATCGCGTAAACGCTATCGTAAGTAGGTTTATACGGTTTATATAAGTTTACAGCTGATTTCTATTTATCTTTGTGAACGCTACTAAATTAGCTATCTATCACAAAAATTTTCAGAACCAATTTTGATGAAGATTGCCATTATCCCTCAGTTAAGAGTATACCCAAAACAAATAAAACGAAATTTCAATCTGACTTATTGTAAACTAGCTGCGCCCCGCGGTTTCACCCGCTCAAGTCCGTATCCCGTAGGAATATCGGCACAAAAAATTGCCTATATGTTATTCCAGTTGTCCAGCTACCTACGTACCAAATTTCTTTGCATTCGGTTCAGTAGTTTTTGCGTGAAAGAACAACAAACACACACACATCCTTATAAACTTTCGCATTTATAATATTAAGTAGGATAGGATATAAACAAGCAAGTAAACATACATACACTTATAATTGACACATTTGCTTAAAAGCTGTTATAGACTATCAAGACATGGTGCAATTTTTACACTGTTACATACACATCGTATTGATAACGTCCGTAACGATTTTTGAGGTCGGTTAATAAAAAGAGGAACAGATACAATAATCAATAAATCTTGAACTTGTATGAAGCACACTCTGCAGTAACCTTTTTCAAATCCTCCGCCCACACACACTTGTACACTCTTAAATCATAAGTTTCTATATAAAAATGAAATGTATATACATTATATTACATAATATAGAATTTAACTCTAAACAAAATAAAACCTTAAGTAGCTGTTAACTGCCTCCTAGAAACGTATCCTAAACAAGATTTTAGCAGCGATAGAAGCCTGTTGTACAAACTGTATGTATACATTATGGCATTAGGTCTTCCGCCTACCACTTAAAATTTCTAGAGTACAATTTTGGTTATATTGCTCGTAGTAAGGAATATCATGTGACTAATAGCACGGTTCAAACTTCAATGGGTTTAAAAATTTATGTTTTTTTCCTAGTATCTCAATAGTCTTCTCTGTGGCTGTTTGACCTGCCACTCTTGTCAGTGTCAACTGCCAACTGCCAAGTGCCATTCCTATGCTTTACGAAAATAATATGTAAATAAACTTGAAAGATTCTCATAAACGGTAAATGTAATAATATTAATTTTTCTGTTTTAATTTTTATTCTTATTCTCGTATAGTCAATGTATACTTAATTCACAATATTTTAAAAAATGGTACGCAGACAGCGTGAACATAGCACCACTGAAGACGAAATTGTAATCGGTAAACTGTTTGTGTAGTAAACTTCAAAATATTTTTTCTTTAAAAATTACTCCAATTTATATTTACTAATTATTTTAGATGCTTCTCCCCTCAAGAAACATAAGCGACATAAGCACAAAAAGAAGAAAAGAAAACCGGACAATGAATATGACAGTGATACTTCTATCGATGTCTCTTACGAGGACATGGAGAAACCGTTTAAATTGAAAAATAGAAAGGATGTACCTGGGACAGCAGCTGAGATGTTAAAAGCACAAACCATGAAGTCTTCAGAATGTCGAAAATCAATACCTGGATCATCATCAAGCACTCCTCCTAAAGTTACTTCCAAGAAAAAGAAGGCAAAGGGGCGGGATAGTGGAACATCTAGTGAAGAAGAAAGATGGTTAGATGCTATCAAATCAGGAAAATTAGAAGAAGTAAGTGAGATTAGATTACACTAACATTTATAACTCTATTACATCATTTGTTTGCAAATTCCTTGACTTTGTTTTAAAATTTTAGGTAGATGAGGAATTGAAGAAAATAAAACCAAAAGATCCAAAAATGATGACTGCTAGGCAGAGGGCAATGTATGAACGGGGCAACGATAAAGAAACAAGTCCAGGTGGTGAAGTATTACTAGCTTTACCATCTGGTTACAAAGAAAAAGTTATGACTGCAGAAGCATTACAAAAAGCAGCTCTTAAATCTCAAAAAAGGAAACAACTGGCTGATGAGAAGCGTGAAAAAGATAAAAAGAAAACAATGGATAGACTTCTAAAAAAACAAGAATCAAGAAATCTGAAGAATGCTCACAAGGGGAAACCAGTTCGTAAACTGGAGCCAATGATTGTTTATAAAAACAGCATAAATGAGATCTCATTGTCTCTTCCTCAAGGAGTTCCATTTCCAATAAAAAGCCAACCACCAATAGAAGCACCTATTCCTAGTAAGTGTGGTGTGGAAGGATGCAGCAATATAAAAAAATATAATTGTTCTAAAACAGGTGTACCGCTGTGTAGTCTAGAATGTTATAAAAAAAATTTTGCTGTAAAGGTGACATAAAAATATAATTACATATATATTAATACAAACCTTTTATTTACTTAAAAAATGAATGAATATTAAATATTCCTTTCTTTGCATATTGGGATATTACTGAAATAGTACACTGTTGCATTTAACTTTTTAATTTTTTTTAATTCCAGTGAGAGTAAATTAAATTTATTTAAAATACGAGCAGGTATCAATTGGACCAGACACTAATGGTTGCTCGTTATTCTGTCATAATTTTTTTATATGTTCTATCAAAATAACAGAAAAAGTAGCAAAATCAATCAAAGAATAACAAGGAAACAACAAAATGGGTGACATCAAAAGTGAGCATATATTTCATAAGATTATGTAAAACACATGGGTTTCCACAAATACAATCATAACCAATTATATACATTATTATGTATTGTATTAAGAATAATCATATTACTAGTATAAAGTTGCAAGATGATCTGTTTTATTTAGAACTACATAATCTTCATAAAAAAATTATCTTTATAAATTTAAGTAAAGAAGTAATATTCCAGTACATGTCTGATGGTATATGACAGGTATCCTTTATTATATTGTTATTTTTTAGAAGTCCAGCAATTCATATGCCCACTTCAAGAATTTGGTGCCTTAAATAAATTAAAACATTAAAGCATTACGAAACATCAATTTGGCAAATTCCTTGAGCCTCATTTGTGATAATGTATAAGATAGTTGTGCTGTTCTGTATCTGTATAAATTACTTATACAGATATATCTGCATCTCTATATAAAGCAAAATATACTGAAACAATCAATATGTATAGTTCTAGGGACATGTTTTATACACCTATTAACTTATATTCTTTTCCACTTAATATAATTATATAGTTGACTTGTATGCCATGTATGATGATATTTTAAGACTAATTAAATAGTCTACGTACATACCCATATATTTGATAGAACAAAGCAACTTTTATTAACTAGATTATTTCATAATTAATTTTATCAAGTATTTATGCTCTACATGCTAAAACAGACATTTATTTCTCATATTAACAATTTTACAATATTGGGAACATCAATTGAATACTGTAATATTTTTTATAGCCTTATAGCTTATAATTATTTATCATAAAAATTCACACTACAACAGCTAGAATATTCATTAGAAACATACAAAATTTCATTTCAAAAACAATTCTTTTTAGATATGTACATCATCATTCAGGCCTTATACACCAACTACAATATACACTTCACATTGGTTATAAGGGTACTAAAGTAGTTCAGTTAGAAACTTCACCAAAGTTTTTCAACTATAAATGCTCATTTTCTCATTCCACTGCAGTCATCAAGGTACTACAGGAAGTAAACTTGAATAAGCCAACAATGGCCAAATTTAGATACCAAAGCATGGTATCCATGGTGTCAGAAGGCAACCAGCCAGGTATCAGACATTTGTCCTTTTGGAGCTCCTCAGGCGAGCCAAACCATTCTGTAACTGCTAAGATTGATTATTCTGCTTATTTGACCTGAGTCGTGCAAGTCCTGAGCGTTCTTCTTCCTCATCACTTGTGCAAGAAAGCCCTCCAACAGCGCCCCGAGATGATGTAGCTTGAATCAAATCTTGATCTGGACCATTTCTGCTCTCATATAACAATATTCCAAGAGTCTCTTCATAAATTCTGGCTTCAGGAAATTCTACTTTTGTATGCTTTTTATCTGTTGCATACACAATGGATGTGCAACAAACCTCTGCACATTTTTTGCCATGTCCAAAAAATGACCAGCAACAAATTTCATTTGAACCAATCACATCCTTTATAAACAGAACTCTTCCGCTGAATCTGAGAGACAACTTATCAAATAGCTCTATGTTTTTCAGTAGATTGTCATCTGATGTACTGGTGTATGAATACTTATTGTTGTGCCTATTAATGAGCAGCTTAACAACAGGCTGTAATATATAATAATAAAAAGTTAATAGTTATTACTAAATCCATAAGATTTATTAACTTTGATTACAATTGAAACTTTAAACATATTTTTATATTATTTTTACTAAGTATGGTAATTAGATATCTATTACAGTAAACATATAGATAAATGTTTCAGCTGAATACATGAAATCATCTTAACTTCTTTATATTTACTTATAATTCATAATAATATAGGGTTCACTAAGAATCTCTATAGCCATAATATTATTGTTTGTTATACAAAAAAAGTTTGTAGCATGAAAGTTTAATTAAACTTAATTACTACCAGAGTATATTAGAAGATAAATGATCAAAGCTATTTCTTACTTAAAATGCTTACCTTTGAAGTTGACATTATTAGCAATTGTTCTTCTTTTTGAGATGTAATTAGGGGAACTCTGCATATAGGTTCGGCCTCTCTTTCTTTTTTAGCCAACGCCTGCTGGCAAGAATCAGTTAATTCTTCGATTAGAAAGTACTTGGCTTCAGCAAGCAACTCCATTATCTCACGATAGCTGTCTGGCAATGCAACTGTACCATCTCTCAAATAATTCAGAATTGTACCAAAATGTTTCCCACAACGATCAATCAGTATCCATCCTTAAATTTAATAAACGTATAATCAAACTCAATTTTTTTTTATCAGTAAAAAATACACTTTGTAACGTAAAATTAGATATACCTTCAGAATCTGTTAAGACTTCCATTCTACCGCTGAACATCGTCCTTAACATATTATCACTTTTAGTTAATGTTCCAATAGTGGTATAGAATAAAGTTCCTCCCACGTTTAATTTAACATATTGGGATGGGCTCCCCTTTATCAATGTTTTGTGGTCGCCCGACATTTTAGAAACTTATCTTGCGGTCGGTTGATCACGCAAAAATTTCGGATTTAATGAATCAATCAAATCTTTGCTGAGTTTGATAATGCTAAACTCTAGTAATTATTTGATATTTCATCTAAATATATAGCCATTTTTTATACTAGAAATATTCAAAACGTATTGATTTTTATTCGCACCACTGACAGCTGAATATACTTTGACAATGACAATACGAAACTTAAAGATTAATGCACAGATAATCCACTAATATAGTAGTATCACAGATAACATTTTTTTTATGTCATAACGGGCAACTGAGATGTCGTCTGTTAGTAAGCGATCGCCACCGCCCATAAACATTCGCAGAGGTAGTGTTTCTGCGGATGCGCTGTCCGCTTTTATAGGTAAAGGGAAGAGAAAAAGGATTATCGACTGGGATAAAGGAATGGACTGTAAAGGTTGAAGAAAAGGATGAGGGCCTCTGGCAGCTGGCCCCCCCCTTTTCACCGAACAAAGCACAGTAGCATGCTTCTGTTTGATGCCGATAATCTGTAGGGTTGTAGTACCTTTCCCGGGGTAAGATAACCCAATTGGGTGCATCAAACGATAATTTTGATAAAATTAGATATTATATGTTTAAAAATTGGGTCGCAATTCATTATAAGCTGAAGTTAACCAAAGGCGGCCCTGATGAGAGGAGACTGTGAACTACGGTGAAAAAACTGAGTTGCCAAAATATCACAAGTACACACTATCAACGGGAGACCTCTTGGCAGGAACGATTTTTGTTAGCATCCGCTTATAAGAAAGTAGCAACCCTAAGCACATACGAAATACGAATAGATCAATTTTTTATCAAAACAAATATTTTAGTGTACCGTCTCGTAAGTAGTGTTAGTAGATAGGTCTTTAACATAAACGAACACACTATTAAATCAGCATACCAAGTAGTATAATATATATACTATACTCTTTGTAGCATACCTTCTAATGCATAACATACATTTTCTGTTGTATATTTTTATTTTATTTTTCATTGCAGCATATCATGTTATGGTTTCACCGGTAACTATGGTATCAAATTTTGGAATTGAGTTTAATAGACACGTAACTTTAAATGAAACGTTCACCTACAAATTATAAGTTTATTTGAAAGTAGGAAAGTTTTAAAATGTGTAATCGAACTTTATTTTATAAATAGGTTTGTCAATCTGCTAACTGTTGAAACAGGAACATTTATAATGATAGTAGGTAAAAGGGCAACGGTTTTGAAATTTAGGCAAATTTTGTGGTAATCATATTTGGTAATAGAAACATTAATTAAAATCATTTTATTATAAGAAAAGTTCACATTCTCTCAACCCAGTGATACAGCAACAATACAATAAATAATCAGATTACGAGAAAAGAAATATTTCTAGTAATTATATTAAGGCTTAACAGTAGTATAATTATTTACTCCATCATCACATAAAGCTTTGTAAAAGATTATTAAATGTATATTCTGTTACAAAATTATCAATTTTTATCTCATCTACGTCATCGCAACAATTTATCTTACACGCAAATATCATAACTGATGAGCACAACACATGAACACAATGCGCTATCATTTAATGAGACCAAATAGATTATCGATAAAACAATAATATAGCGTATAATGTATGTAGTTGGAGAAGCATCACAAACAACAATATGTACCTAGGTCATAGCAAACTTAGATTTGCCTCGATTGATGTTACTAATATCATCAAGTAAGATCTTCTGGTGCTGGTTTCTTTGTCTTAGATAATTTCGAATATTTGGTTTTGTTACTACCAAGTATGTTTGCATCTTCTATTGTTTCTGGTAACTTTGCGTTCATTGTTTCTGGTAGAAATATTGATGTGAAAACGCTAAGGAAACACGTACTCGCTAATATTATTCCAGGTAACCGTGAATCGACTCTTCGTCCCTGTAATTTTTTAATTTTATCAGCATGAATGTCGTTCGTAAAAAGTTTTACGTTTGAAGGTTTTATCAATACTTACCAAGTACAAAATGTAAGGCGCAATAGCAGCTGCTACACTAGAAACAACATTTCCCAAAGACATTCCTGAACTTCTCAAACTGGTAGGATATATTTCCAAATTCAATAAATTTATCGCAAAAAAAGATATTGCTATAGTTAATCTTCCAATAGCAATTAATGCACTGTTTATCCACCAGGCTCGAATCCACTGAATGTCTGCTGTAAATTTATATTAATTTTGTGAACAAAATTTTAGTAAGACAAATTTATTATTTTGGAATAGAATTCAACATACTTAATTCCCGAAGAGAAATTATTGTCCAAATTGATCCTATCACAAAGAAAGACATAGTGGTCGAGCGTCGTCTGCCAATATGGTCGCATAACCATGCTCCCAAAAAATTTGCCGGTATCTCGGCAATCGATTGCAGAGAAAATTGAATAAATGGGTTTAAGCCAGATTTTTCTCCTGCGCTTAACAGTAGCACGGAATAACTTATGGAAACAAAAACCCTGAAAAGTGACAAAAATTGTTAATTTTATGTTATATTACTCGCAAAGTCATCCATACTTATTATAAATACCTATTATAAAATATTTTCTACTAATTTACTGTGTGTAAAAAAACTCATCAAGCATATTTTTCAACGTTAACCTACTTGGCGACTACTACCATTTTTTAATACTAACATCCAGTATATACTATACTGGGTGTTGGTATGTTATCTGTGCTATCACTATCCACACTTTGTAAAATAATTGTTAATGAACTTGGAATATCTATAATTTTTAGGGTTCCACTCGCATTTGAATGATTAATCTCACCATAATATAAGTAGCAATATTGTATTGAGGGCTATTCTTTTTCCTGAAAATAATGCCAATGGGCCATATCCGCTATGGCTGTCCTCAATTTCCATTGACATAATCTCTTTCTCTGTATCCACCTTTAAATCGCGGTTATTATCTTTCGCTATCTTCTTCAAACATTTTATGCCTTGTTTTGATTTTCCCGTAACGCACAACCATCGAGGGGATTCTGGTATTTTCCTAGAATATTATATTATCATAGTTCAATAATAACAATTGCTATAAACAACATTATACAAACATTTTATTAAATAAAATAAACAACATACGTACCAAGAAAATATAATCCATGGAATTAAAGGAGCGGTTGTAATAATAACAAACAATTTCCAATCTCTAAGCCACCAATAGAAGAAGGGCACAGTTGCTAGTCCTATACTAAATGCTGTGTAACGCATTGATGTTGTGATCGTTCTACGAGCCGAAGATGATATTTCCATAGATATAACAGATACTGATTGTGGCACAGACCATGAAGGAAATGCAGCAATTATGCAACCTGTTGCAAATATAAGGAAGGATGATCCAGCCAATAATGATA
>NC_052121.1:3983936-3996176 GCF_012273895.1 Zerene cesonia | reverse complement strand
CACAGACCATGAAGGAAATGCAGCAATTATGCAACCTGTTGCAAATATAAGGAAGGATGATCCAGCCAATAATGATATTAGGCGTCCCAAAACTATAAGCACCATAGACACCATATACGTAGGACGGCGGCCATATCTAAAAAAAGTAAATCATACATGTACTTGTATAACTGCGCCTGGGAAAACGTTTTTCTGCCAGAACCTCCTTATCATTTAGGGTATAAAAAATAGTTTACGTCCTACTCTCTGACCACCGTCGATTAACGTTTACAGAGACCTTATGTCTCCGCAAATGGGTTGCCAATGTTAAAAGATAAGAAGGTAAAGAAAGGATTTACTAGGGAAAAAAAAGGATACGAGTTTCCGGGCGGCGGCATACAAACTGCCTAACACTGATTTTAAAATTAAAGTAAAATGCATTCAACACATAATAGATAAATAGCTACTATACTTACACGTCTCCAATCCAACCAAATAACACTGAACCAAATGCTTCGCCAATTTTACTATAAGCGAACAAGTTAGCTATATTTATCTCTTTGTCACAAACCCAGTTTTTTTCTGAAGGAATTGTGCTATCATACCAAGTTTTATCATATGTGTATGCATCGCATTCTGCAATTAGAAATGATTGGTGAAATATTGTACTTAGTAGGCAGATGGTACAAATACATGAAAATTAAAATTCTGTATGTTGCATGACAATATTAGAACTTATCACTTTCCCTTTTGCTTAAAAACAACCACTCGGTACACAACTAATCGGTATCTAGGCAGCTATACAATCTATTATGAAACCATTTAGCACACAAAAGTAACATCACGAGATTAGACACACCTACGCGATCAATTTACTTTCAATAACTCTATATTAGCCTCGTACGTTTTATTGAAAATCTTTCATGTTTTGAATAGGACACTTCTATGAATAATTATTATGGATATTCAAATAAAAAATTACGATGTATTGTTTCCGTGATCAGTTCGCCACGGCTATGACTTGCCAAAGGAGTAAGCAAAAAAAAATGGCTTTAGGGAAATATTTATTATTAAGTTTAGACACGCGAAAATAAGTAACGGCCTTTTATATGAAAAGAGAATAGAAAGTTCGTAGTTCGTTCATGATAATAACCAATTGGGTTGGATATAAATTTTAATCATTTTAGACAAATATGAGTAATATGAGTTAATATGTGATTTAAATGTAAATGTATATTCTGGAATTTCACTTCGCTTAATTACCAATTCCCGTTCTATGTTATTCCCTGTATAACAATAGATTAGTTATACCTAGACATATCAGCATTCATATTTTTTCAAACTCAAACTCAAACACTCATTCATTCAACAAGATTTCCTATAGAAGCACTTTTGAATCGTCATATTACATAGTTATAACATTTATCACCGGTTCGGAAGGCAATTTCTACAGATAAGAGCTGGCAAGAAACTCTGTAGTTGCTCTTTTAAAATAGTAAAACTTTTACATTTTATTTCTACATAATATGTAACATGTACGTAACAATGATGCCAAAGAACTATCCTGTGGTTCTTAAGCGACAACATTCCATGGATTGGCATCTGTCATATATTCATTAATGCTATAGTAAGCACAACGAAAAACGATTTAATACTATATAGCACTAGCAAACTCGGCAAACTCCGTTTCGCCACCAGATGGCTTCGTTTTTCCCGCTTTTCTGTTGAAATTTTTCCGGAATTTTCTTTGCTATAAACCTCACGACGCCCAAGACCTTTCCAACGAATGCAAAACCGTGGAAATCGGTTCGTGCGTTCTGGAGTTATAGCGTCAGGAAGGAAAACCCGACTTATTTTTATATAGTAGATAAGCGTATACCTTGTCCCATAAATTCTATTTTATTTCTGTTCCTCGTGTGATATATAAAGGTGTTTTAAATGTATACGTATTTTTTTACTCAATACTTACCCGATGTATCATTATTAACATCTGGGTGCGTATAAATGGTGCAGCTTTCAAATTTAATATCACCGTTAGCATCGCTGTGTCTAAAATGAAACGTTAACCGAAATGTCAGTACAAAATATAAAAAAAACGTTAGAACACAGTTTCTCTGATGGATATACCTTGCACATGAAAAGTGATACGAACAAATACTTACACTGGGATATGTTTAAGCTTCCACGTATAATCACTTATGTTGAGATCAGTTTTGTCAGGTAGCTTACACGTGTATGGAGTAAACGCTAAGGATAAAATAATATTCATATAGGCCATACTCCACATGAACACCACCAGCACGTTGTATTTTACATCGAAACATTTTTGAAATCTTCCCTCGTTCCCTACTTCGGTTAGAGCTTGTTCGTACGCGGTGCTCATTTAATTTGATATTTTAAAAATAAAAATAAATCAATTGTAAGACAATGAATGCCTTACTACACCAATTATTAAATACATCACAAAGTACTCGAGAGAAAATTATTTATATCTCTTATGAATGGCATGATAACATTATTTACTTTTTAACGTTTAGTTTGTTAAAGGCATACATAATATAGTGATTAGTTAAGATTATTATTGTAACGATGTGTTATTTAATGTTAGACGAAAAAATTTATAGTTTGTTTACTAAGAACAAAATAAAACATTTAAAAGAAATGGTATCTACCGTTTTAATCTTATAATTATATAAAAGACAAATGTTTAACAATGTTTATTACGGACCTATTTTAAAAATATAGTAATAAATTGGTGTTCAT
Source organism: Zerene cesonia (assembly GCF_012273895.1). Lineage (NCBI taxonomy): Eukaryota > Metazoa > Arthropoda > Insecta > Lepidoptera > Pieridae > Zerene > Zerene cesonia. Next base: position 3,993,434 of record NC_052121.1, on the reverse strand, counting down.
TTTTAACATTTTTTTAAATTGATAAACTAGCTCAGTTTATTTAAATTTCCTGAAGACACATATTATACTAGAAAACGCTTCTGAATCACCACGTTTAAAATATCTAATCATAGCGATAAAAAAAAATATTATATGCCTACGCGGTTATTTAACATTTATGCATTTTAAACATAAAAATAATACGAAATTAGCAATGTTTTTTCTTTCTATCACAAAATGTTTGAGTGGGTTCTATTTTAAACTATTTAACGATAAATAAATCGAAATCATTAACGTGAATTATAAACTATAATAATATTTCTTTCTACCCTACACTTTTGTCTTTTTTTGTAATGCTTGAGGTACAGTCACAGGTACAGTCTAATAAATCCAGCATCCAAATTATTGAACATACATACTATGCGATTCAACTAAGAATGAAAACGATTTTTCGTTTTTTTATGACCCTATAGTTTTGCTTCCTAAATACCTAGTAAGTTCAGTTATGTTGTACGAGAATATTTATTGTGAAAAAATGCTGACGTAACTAAACTTCAAGTGATGATACGGGGATGAAATATGTATATTGCACTACCTCGGTTGTTCTTATACGTAGAAATTTAGTAGCTTCGCAAAATTCTTATGTTATTAGAAAAATATTAAAAGGCATTAACAGGAAAACCGAAGCGCGACCCCCAGCTTTATATATTTTACGTTAATCAATGCGAATTATTAATATTATTAGAAAGAAATTGCAAAATATACTCAAACAACGATTATAGTGAAAGTACAATTTATATTCTAAGGAGTCGTCAAGAGAAATTGTCAGTGCTCATACTTTCACTTTTTAGTAACGTTTATAAAAAAAATAGATAATATTATTTATACAATTGTAGCTTTTGTTGTGAACAGTATCACGCGCCAGCCTAAATGTAGCTATAATAACAGCGTGCAATACCCGTAGGCGCGCGGTCATCGCCAATATTATAACGTCCTCGATTTTAATTGAAAAGTCAGAAGTTCCATACCAGACGAGCGTGTACGAAATATTTCTTTCTCTATGGTGGGAACATATTCTGGTATATAATGATGATGACCAAAGTTACCCAGTTAAACGTTATTAAAAATAAATTTAGGGGATAATTGGTCCCTTGGATCGCTCTGTCTTCTTTACAATGTTTTTAAATGTCTGGCATTAATTTTGATTATATGTTCTTTCAATTATGGGGGGTAGCGGTAAGGAGAATCATCTGTGTACATGAAAAAGTGTCCGTCGAAATGCATTGAATTAGGGTGGCTCTACATTAGCATTAGGGTAAACTTTAAAGGAACTGAAAGAATTTATAAATATGCTATTAACAGTTCAGGAATAAAAATCACTCTAGCTACATGTTTATTTTGTACTACGCGACTAGTTGACATTTTCAATAGGTAACTACTTTAGTCGATAATAATATTAAATTTTTCAACTCAGCGTATTTCAATTCGTTTACAATCACTACATTCAACCATACCCTACCTGTATCTATACCAGTGATGGAAAGTGGAAGGTTCTGGACTGTTATTTACAACTTACTTACAGCTGGACACTTTTTTCAATTTCGACAATATGAGATGACTCTCCTTGCCTCTACCTTCCATATTTTCAATACTAAAATTTAACATTTTTTATCTATATGAACTTCGATAGTCTGTCCATAAATAGACTATAGATGAATGAGGCTAACAGCCAAAGATTATAGAGAATGAACTAAGCTTGCCGCCTGCGCGATTTACACCCCAAGTTCGCGCGTTTATAATTTTTCATTCTAATTATATGTTTATATATCGAGAAAATGGGTGCTTATTTATCAGAACCCGTTACTGAAAAAATATCAAGTGATGAGTCAAACAGCAATCTCGAATGCGGCGCGAGTTCCATGCAGGGGTGGCGTGTCAACCAAGAGGTATGATTTCTTTTTGTAATTATATAGTTTTCTTGTATATTTTCTGATTATAAGAGTATAAATCAATTATTAACATTACACGTATCATGATTTGCCTTAAAAACTGTAAAGTGTAGAGAAAACATCGCTCATCGCCTTGTCTATACTGTACCGTAATTATCACTTAAATCATAAAATTAGTTAAACATGGAAGGTTCTTGTGATTGTTTTTGACTGTCTTTAACATTGGACTGTATTTGTATTGAAAATTACGTTTCAGGATGCACACAACACAATTTTGGACTTTGACTTGAATACATCATTATTTGCTGTATATGATGGTCACGGTGGGGCTGAGGTAGCGACATATTGTTCCCAGAATTTACCAAATTATATAAAAAACACAGAAGCTTATAAGAATGGAGATTTGGTCAAAGCATTATCTGATGCATTCCTTGGATTTGATGCCACTATTGCCTCTAAAGAGGTTATGGACATTTTAAAGGAATTAGCAGGTATTACAAAACAAACATTGTTTTTATATACTTCGTATATTGATTGTGTAGCTAATAAAAGCTTATAAATATGGCAGGTGAAATAAATCCTCCTGGTCCCAGTGATAATGAAGAATCCGAAGATGAAAGTATAAGTAATTTGTATAAAGAGGCACGCCTGCCACTTCAGGTAATCTTTTATTATTTATTGAGGTTTGAAATATTGTATTACGCCATCCTTTTTCATAATAAAATGTTTTTTAGTAAATCATTTTAAATATAAGAAATTCATGCACTGTGATGTTACAGTATATAATTTACCTTGATTGTGGTAGGTACCCTTTTATATTTTATTTCCAAAAATTATATATGTGTTCTTTCATACAGGAAATTCCTTTCCAGGAAGTATTGGCTAAATATGAAAATAAATTAAGTACACTACACCGTGCCAGACTTGGTGATACAAGTACACCATTGTCTCCTTGTTTGAGAGCAAAGAAAAATGTGGATGAAGCAGGAGGTTCAGGTATATCTTACCAACAGTTTTAGCAAAAATTTAATCCAATTCATTTTAACAAAATGGAAGGGTAATAAAGTGATATATATCTTTTAAGCAGGTGCTGGTGCGTCAAGTTCCAGTTCAGGATTAATTTTCGCTGCAGGATCAAGTACAGAACAACCTGTAATTGAAGCTTCATCAAGCAGCAATGGATCAACTAATTCACAAGAAAATAATGGTACCAGTAATACAGAAGATACTGGTGGAGTTTCATCCACAAATTCAAATGATGACAAGGAGAGAAATGGAGAGGTAATTCCAATGCTTAAATTACACATATACCTTATTTCACATATACCTACTACCACATAATATACAACACAATAGTCCACATTTTTATGTTAATAATCAGGATTGGTTCTTAATATAAACTAAATTCATCTTCACCATTATTAGTCACAATACAGTTAAGCTTTTGTAATAGAGATCTGTTGTATTTATTTTAATTGCAATTAATCTATAGGTATCCACAAGTGAGCCTGATGAAAAGGCCAAAGAAAAAATCTCAATGGACTTAGAAAAGACAGCACCAGACAGTTCAGCAGATAATTGCCGTCAGCCAGAGCAAAGTGAAAATTGCAAGGTAAAAGCTGATACCAATGCAGCATCTGAAGTTTGCAATGGGGAAGTTACAGAATCAAAACAAGTTGAGGAGGAGAATATAACATCATCGAATGGCTGCAACACACCAGAAAATGCCAAAGGTTAGTTCTTCTTTCTTGTGGTGAAAGCATTTTTCAATAGTTTAAATTTTAAGTCTTAGAGTATTTTATTTGGAAATAGAATAAACATTAACTGTACTTATTTTTTTTTTTTATTGCTAAATTTTTCATATCAATAGTTTACAAATGGTAACTTTTATAATATTTTCACATGTTATGACATAATAGTGTATTTTAACAATGGACATGTATTTAGAAATTAAAAACTTTTCAACGGATTTTAAACGCGATTTATTCATTATATACGTGGTCACGGGGAGACACGCTCGCTGTAAAGTGTTCGAAACGTCGGGTTAATAATATAATGAATAAATCGCGTTTAAAATCCATTGAAAAGTTTTAAATTTCTAAATGTATAATTCTCGCGTGAAACCAAACACAAGAAAATACTATAATGGACATGTAGTTAAATAATGTTTATTTGTTACAGACAAATTTCCAGTATCAAGCACAGACAAAGCAATTCCAGAGAGGCCAAAGAAATCTAAGCTGAGGCGTGCTGCAGCAGCTGTCTATGAAACATTGCTCCGACGAGCCTCGGCTGATGATGATGACAGTGACTCAAATGATGAAACCTTTGAAGGTGGTGAAGTTGATTCTTCTGAGGAAGAAAATGTTAATGGAGTAGAAGAATCATCCAATGATGGTGAATAAGAATCAATTTGAAATATTCAATTTGGAGTATTTATTTCCTGAAAGCTAAAGAAAAAATTGCTTTTTAGATATTAGTCTCCAATATACTTTATTTTGATTTGTTGATAAAAAAAAATTACTGAGATTCATAAGTTTTATTTCTTCTTATTAATAAAAGTGAAGTCCCGTGTCCCCTAGTGGGGTATGGGGCAGATGATGTACATCTGTTTCACTGATCGATTTTCTTTATGGACAAGTAGGTGATCAGCCTTCTGTGTCCTGCCAGACCGAGACATTTTTTTTTGTGCGTCCCCACCGGGAATTGAACCCAGGACCCCTCGGTTCTACGCTCACTTAACCACTGTACCAAGGAGGCGGTCCCTTCTTATTAATGAAATGCATAAAATTTTAGGAGAAGCTGAGGAAGAGGAAGATGATGAAGAGGATTATGAAGCAGACTCCAGTGATGAGGAGTGTGAAGATGGCATGTCACTGTCCGAAGAACCAGGCAATGATAGTGGCTGTACTGCAGTAGTAGCTTTACTGAGAGGTATGTACACATGCAAACATACAGTCGTATAATATATACCCTCTTGTTCTTTGAATTTAGAATTTTATTTAATATGCTTTTGAATTTAGATTTAAAAATGCTGTATGCTTGGAAAAAAAAATGTTGGTAGCAGCAGCAACATTGTATAATTTATACAACATTACTAAAAGAATCTCTTTTTTTCCAAATCTCTGCTTATCTCAATACTTATAAGTTATGTGTCGCACTGTTTTGGACTCCTAAGCTATTCAACTGATTTTAATAAAATTTGTGCACCCTGTGCAGTTTGATCAAACAAAATCAAAAGATAGGCTAGTTTACATTATTTCAATTACAATAAATGACTACCCGGGTGGTGCTGAGGCATGCAGCTACTTATTTTATTTATATTAGTAGCAAACTATCCAATACTATAATCTCTTTTCAGGAAATGAGCTCTATGTTGCAAACGCTGGTGATTCCAGATGTATTATCTGTAGAGAAGGAAAAGCTATTGACATGTCAATAGACCATAAACCAGAAGATGCACCAGAGCTTGAAAGAATAACGAAAGCTGGTGGAAAGGTGTCAAACGAGGGCCGTATTAACGGCGGGCTAAACCTGTCCAGAGCCATTGGTGATCATTCCTACAAGCAAAATAAGGACTTGGACGCTACTGAGCAAATGATAACAGCTTTACCAGATGTGAAAACATTAACTATAGAACCTGAGAAGGATCAATTTATGGTGCTGGCTTGTGATGGTATATGGAACTTTATGTCTAGTCAAGATGTGTGTGACTTTATCTTACCAAGATTGGCAGAGGGGAGAGAAAAATTGTCACAAATATGTGAAGAGGTTTGTATTGAATTGTAGCTATATGATATATCTCCTTTTAAAACTTTAATTTATCAATAAAGATAGATATAAATAAAAATGAATCGCCAAATGGGCTGCTACGCCTAAAAGTCGATAATGGCTTTACCAATTTGGTAAAATTTTTTGAACATATTTATTATGTAGATAATAAGACAAGCCGGTGCAGACAGTGAGTTTTAAATAAAAACAGTTCCTAAAAACATTCATCACTTACATTTTTAGTTTATTTTCTCTTCTTTATTTATAGTATATTTTGTTTTCAGATGTTTGATCATTGTTTAGCTCCAAGCACAATGGGTGATGGGACAGGCTGTGATAATATGACTGCTATTATTGTACGATTCAAAGACGGAGTCATTGTTGATGCTGGACAACACAAAACCAACACTGAAGCTCCAAAGAAGAGGGCAGCTGAAGAGGAACCCAGTGACGATCAACAAGATTTAAAACGGCAAAAGATTGAAGATCCTTTGTCCAGTTCAATAGTGACTTCAAGTGTTTAAACTAGCATTTAAGGATAGAAATGACTATTGAAAGTTTGGTGAAATGGTGAGTTTGATAATTTAATATCTTAGGGATTGTGCTGTATAATGGTTTTCTTCATTTAATTCAAATCAAATTTAGAACATTTTCTTTAAACAATACATTGCAAACTTGGAAGCAGCAATCAAGAAAAATTTATTATGTAACTGTAATTATAAGTATGGCTTTACTTCACATAAATATTGGAGATAGAAATATCTTAACACATGTAATAATAGATATAGACAAACAATACTTGGAATTTTTGTGTACCTGCTATGTTTTTTAAGTTTGATACAAGCATTGTATTACTGTCTAGAATTTTTCAATGCATTTCTTAATAATAAAATTTTCTCCCTATTCAGTTCATTTCTTAACAATGTCTTGTAATTATATTATTTTCTCTTGGTCAACAGCCCCAAAGAAATAGAATGGGGTTCTTAATTAATTATGAATCAGATGATCTTCAAGCTTATGAATATGAATATGGTATGTTTCAATTAAAATAGATTTTTGAAAACAATTGATTTAGACATTTATAATTTATTATAGAACTGACTTGATGATAATAGTATAGTGTGTAAGTAGTAAATGTAAGCTGAGTTAGTATTTGATTACAACTTCACTTTTTATGGAAGAAGTTGAGTTTCTTTTTTTCATATTATGTAGGGATGACATGCAGTGTTTGTCTTTTTTTTTCTTACATGGGTCATTTATATTAACTTTATGATTTAAATATTTATGTATTCCAGGATTATAAAGTTAATCATCTTGAAACTATTTAAAAATAGTATTGTTTGATAGTTTTGTTTATATATTGTATTTCTTTAATAATATTGTAACAAATCTAGGTGGTAAAATAGTACTCGATATAACATGGAAGGTAATTTATTTTGAGAATATTCTCTTTCAAGATAAGACAAACTTAACAGTATGGTATAAACTATTGCTTAATCACTCATAGGACGCTGTAAAAATATTTTGAATTTAATTTATCATGTGATGTAAAATGTTGAAAAAAATTATAATTGTTATATGTACCTATTTTGACATTGGCATGTTCCTATATGAAAATCAATGTGATTTGAGATGTGCATGTTAAAATGCATTACTCAACATGTTACTCCTTGTTAGATATGTATGTGGTTTCTATTTTTGTTACTAGCAATACTCTTGACAAATCTTAATATGGCTATAAATTTGAAGGTGATCCCAATTTCTTTTTTTTTTTTTTTCATTTCATGTGTGTATCAGTAAAAAATACATTTTTACAGACTGCATTATTGTTGTATTATTCATAATGTCTATTAGACCACTGGGGGTCCTTGGTTCGATGCCTGTCCTGTCCAGTCTGGCAAGATACAGAAGGCTAATCACTAAAAACTTGTCTGTTAACAAAGTCGATCAGTGAAACAGGTGTATAATGCATTTGCCCTATATGCCATAAGATTTCGATTTTTTTTTAAATAACGTTCTAGAAAGTAGCTACATTGCTGCTGCAGGTGCTCCATCTGATTGATGAATTAATACTATATTTTATTATGAACTAGCTGGTGCCCGCAACTTCGTTCGCGTGAACATTTGGAAGATTTCAATTAAATTATATGTATAATGTATAGATATAATACTTCTCTTCTCGAAATTAAATAATGCACAGCCAGTGAGGATTTCAGCTACAAAAATATTACGTTGTGAAGCGTGGACGATAACACAGGTTGCGTTACCGGGTAGACTACCGTGTTATGAAGATAAACGGAATTTAAGCAAAATAAATGCGAGTTTTGGCCAAGTAGTCGAAAATTCAAAAAATCTCGTAACTGTTACCGCCTGCACCGAGTACAAGTATGTACTTCCAACTTATATTATTTTATAATCATACAGTGAATTTAGTGATCGCTTTGATTTCAACAGCAGATGAAAATGTCCACCAGACTGAACAATGTTTGCAAAGACGACATTCCTATTGTAAGTAGCTCTTTGAGTTCCATACCAGGTGTTCCAGATCTTCAATTTGAATTTAATACTCTGTTTTTAAACCTTCTATAATTATTCATTTTTTATAATTTCAATTTACAGACATTTCTGTGTTTTAGTAACATCGGATAAAACTGATATACAGTAATATGTTTTATTTCAAAGTATATGTAATATAAGTACATTTCACCGTAAAACTGAAAACATCGGCACGGTTACATTGGGCATTCGATATTGATGGTGTAAGCACAGAAATAATACTTATACATAATATAGGTTTAGGAAACAACTGCACCTGACTACTTATATTGTTTGTGACCTGACGGACATTTGGAAAAATTTAATTCTCGGCATAGTGCCTACATAACCACGTTATGGGTATTTTTACATAATAGTCAAACGAAAAAATAAATTGCGAGCAAACCTTACAGATCACAATTTTACAATAGTTATCAATCTCGCAAGACAGATTATAATTTAACGGTTTTTACAATGGCGATTTATAAAAATAAGTTACACAGTTAATATTCGTAGAATGTATGTATAATTATTTATTTATTCAAAATATTATCTCAATTGAGTAAGATATTCGATTGTCTCGGTTTGTGTAGCTTCGAGTATTTGCAGGGAGTCATATTCATTATCCAACTGCTCCATTACTGTTGTTTTATAATTTATATCTGCCTGAAAATTAATGAAATGTTTGTGTAATAAGCTAAACTTTTGTATTTTAAGTGTATATTATTAATGAATAATAATAAAAAATATTTGCACGCAAGGGAGCGACGGGTTTGAATTGAAATTGAAAATGTGTGACGTCACATCAGGGGCGAGGGACTTACAAAATTGTGACAACCTACTGTTTATGACAAGTTAGGGAGAAGAAGTTAAAAAGCTCTAGGGTCGTGTGACGTAATTTGTGATGGCCTCTAGTACCCACCATACTCTACGCTCTACAAAGATGGGACCCGGACAATAGACATGCATTTACCTGTAATTTAGCTTGTTCGCTTTCCCTTTCCTTAGTTATAGATTTTAGAAGATTTATTGAACCGATAGCGGCAATTTTTTGCTTCTCCACATTTTCTCCCAAGACTTTCATTGTTTCAAGGAGAGAATTAATGATTTTACTAAAATCTTGAATTTCTGAAATATCGGACATACAACAGGTATTATTATAAATCTACATTTTATTTTATTTCAACTTGCTACATTATAGTAATAACATTTGAAATGATCAAGTTGTGTTTGTCTTGAAAATTTCTGTAGGTAGTACCTATTT
>NC_052121.1:3960101-3982936 GCF_012273895.1 Zerene cesonia | reverse complement strand
ATATAATAAATGCAGCTTTCCTGATAATATAATCGAACCGGATGCCTACTTACTTGTTTCATAATCTTTACAGTTAGTTTTTAAATCTTCAGTATCTTTCAGAACCAGGTTATCTAGGATTCGGATTTTATTTATATCATCGTAAAACAAATGAGCTTTTTCTAATTCGTCAGCCATCTCTACTAAAATTATGAAAATGTTTTGCTTTATAACACTACGTGTACAACGTGTTGCTAAGCAACCGACTCAGTCACAGATTAATAACTAGTTACTTCGTAACTATTTTAGTGGACTCGGCTTCCATATAGTTATTACTCTATTTTTTAGATTCAAATGGTCGCTGCAGCGATAAGGCCGCCTTCGGCGCATTGTTGGGCATGTAATTAAGTTTTATAATGTATTTTCAATCTTGGTGTGCAATAAAGAATTTTGCATTCATTTATTTATGACATAGAATATTTTCCGATATACGTTGCGACAAAGTACGACGTCAATTTACTAGGTATACTGTGAATCCATATAGGCTGTTATATTGGTTACAATTTAAAACTGTACGCAGACTAGTCAGTATGCCTTTAGCGCCATTTTTGACGAAGTTTGCAAATCAACTTATTATATTGTGTGGGTTGAATTTTATGTAATAGCGGGCAATGAGCTGGCAATTCACCTGATGGTAATTATTTATCACGATCACGAATGATTATCATCGACCGTGAACATTAGAGAAGGTAGTGACTCAGCATAGGCCTTATCCACTTTTAAGAGGTAAGGGATAAGGAAAGGATTGTCGACGACGATATAGGAATGGACTGGGAAAGGTGAAGAAAAGGATGAGGCCTAAGGGCCTCTGGCTACCTCTCACTCACTGAACAAAGCACAGTTGCATGTTATCTGACGCCGATAATCTCTAGTAATCTCTAATCTGTAGTAGTAGGGGTAGTAATTAATACCTTCCCCGGGGAGAGCTGACCCAATTCGTCCCAAAGCATGATCGACTCTCACATTCCTATAGAATGGTCACGTGATCAAAGTACTGCTAGAACCTTACCTTAAAAACCCTAGTGCGCCCAGTACAAATGTAGCGGCAATTATGGCGTTATAAAAATGGCTGTATTCTGGCAGTCCGTTACGGAATTATTCAAGATTGAAGGCACTGTGTTTGGTCGCAGTGTATATTGGAACTGTTACACCCCGATCCTGTTACTAATATTGCCTTTCCCCTTCCTTTCCTGTCTTGTCAGCATTTATCCTTTGACCAGACTAAGTTCCTATACAGATAGTCCACTCTCAACTCTCGTACGCAACGGTTGTCGATAAATTTATAAATTAATTGTACAAGTTCATTTCTTCAAATAAATATTATTTTTTTAAAAAGAGATTTTTATTATCTCATATAACAGAACATACCTGTCACTCAAGTGATTTCATGAAGTGCTTCCGCCTTGAGGTATCTTTTTGACATTATGCTAATTTGAGTTGTCATTTGAATGTTGACAAATTGTCAAGAAAAAAATACTTATATTAAAAATTTACTATTTACGCCTCGATTTTTCGTTTTAAGTTTAGAAGTGTTGGTCGTTGGAAAATAAGACCAAATTTTTATAGAAGCCATGTAATATTCCTTCAAAAATAAGTAATTATAATATATATTCTACGTACTCATTTATTCAAAGAAAGTGTTGTTGTTGTTTTTAAACTCGAACATACATATTATTAATTTAAGTTACTATAAATTAAAGAATTCTAGGTTTGTATTTTTTTTTTATTTCCAGGTTTAAATATAAAGAATAGAATGGAAGGTCTAACACAAAATGAAAAGATTATATGGAACTCTTGGGAACAAAAGGCTACAAGAGATGTTGTCCGCGAAGCAGCTGCAAAGGGGACTCATATAGGCTTAGCCGTAAAATATTTAATGACCAAAAATGCTTGGAGTGAATCAACAGCCAACGATTGGTTTATAGCAGAGGTATATTATGATAATTACTGTGCTGCATGCTCATAATCTATAGTTTAAATTACTATATATCTCTTTTAAGCAAATCTTTAACACACCTTTGGCTAAGCAATACAATAAGTTTATGATTAAAAAAATAGTATTTTCTTTTTAACTAATTTTGTATGTATGTATCATTCAGTGGTAAAGCTTATTATAAGAGCTCTCATTTCCCTTTTTTATCTCACCCAGTTGTAGTTTAGACATGTTAAAACAAAAACAAATTAATTTATATTTGTTTAAGTAGTTTGTTAAGCTTAAGCTAAGCTAAGCACTATTATTATTTTTTTTTAATTATACTCTTTAATTTGTTTGAAAAGACGTATTAAATTGTACATAATACATAAGTAACTTTCCTAAGTTACAAATCAAATAAAGTAGTGTCAAGAGTGATTATTTCCAATAAAAATAAAAATTAAAATTAAATATAAAAATAAATTAACAGGTAAAATCCTGGACAGTGCAATTGTTATTAAGAAAGCAAATTCATAAAGTGCTTCATATTTTAAACAAAGTGGAGATAAATCCAGAAGATCATCTAATGACTCTGGCGCAGTCAGCAACACAAATTGAATACAGAGATTTCCTAGTTGAACACTTGAAAAAAATTTCCAAAGACATAAAAAGTGAAAACATTAGTCGCTGGGAAAACTTTCATAGACATTGGAATCTTCTAAGATATCTGGAGAAATCCTTCGAAGTTGACGGCACGTTTAAACAGAACAAAGTATTTGGTAGTTGTGCTGATAGGGTCTTTGTCAATGAGAGTGAAATAAAAGCATTAACAATTGAAAAAATTGAGAAGTATCCAAGTGAGTGGAAAAGTAAAATTGCTACGAGTCTCTTCTTTGAAAAATTTGGTGTGTATATGTCTAAAAATAATTTGTTTTTTATTGTTTTATTTTTTATTGTTCACAAATAAGTTTATATGATAGTTCACAATTTGTGTTTAATTTTAAGTAGATTTATCAAATTTCCTATAGAGAATTGAAGCGACTGGCATATAAAATACCTTAAATATATAAATACTCATTCTAAGCTTTCTCTTACAGAATTTTCTCTCTTAGAATTTACATCACCCACCCATGCATGGGTTTATTTAGTGGAAAATAATAAAGCAATGATACTTGTGAGATGGATTAATGTTCAACTCTCAGAAGTAGTCCGAGATATGAATGCCAGATACAACTTTTTTAACAATGAGAATTTTATGAGGAAACTTCTTAATATAGACACAAAAGGCTTTGATGTTAATCTTTTGGAAAAGTTGGATAATATTTTTCGTATATGGCCTGTTACAAATGACATGATAGAATTTGTCACAAAAAGTAATTGTTTCCTTTATACCAAAATGTGTGTATACGACACATTGTCATCTTATGGGATTGTAATTGAAGAGGAACGTAAAAACATATTTCAAATCATTAAGAGATTATCTCGGACGCAAAACTTAAAAATGATTGACGATGTATTCTCTGAATCCTGTGCAACATTGTCCATCCAAGATTTCTATTTGGAGCTAGCAAAATATCTTGTTAAAAATAAACTTTACAAGGCTCTTACGATTTGCATTGATAGCCACATGTTAAACATAGATTTATCAAATGTAGAGGTGGAAGCTAAAGATTGTATCGAGCTCTGGCTGTTATTTAAAAGCATAGAACAGACATCAGATAGACAGAGTCATGTTGTCCCTGTGTACAAAACTTGTCAACAGATTGCTAAAAATGATATTGATAATTATATATCTGCAAATCCACAGTTATTCATTGGTATGATTTTACTTGAAGATTCAGCAAGTTTGTTTGACATTTTTTTGAAAGAAGATTACTTGGAGTTCAAAGATTTTAAACTTCCAAACAAAGGATACAGAAACAAACTTCCACACATGTATAATGTATATAATAAATATTGTGATTCGAACAATACATATGAGTGTAGAGATGTTAATGTATATCAATTGCTTTCTGGCTACCGTGGTCTGGACATATCCAAAATATTCGAGTTTCAATTAATGAATTTAAATATAAATCACATAGCTACTGATAAATCTGATAGACGTAGTTTGGGAAGTCTATTGTCACATGATGTAGATATTAGTGAATTGAAATCCTTATCACATCATTCAATTGAAATGCCAGATTTTGCCAACGAAAAACTCATGAAAAAATATGGATACGATGCAAAATTAAATCACATGTATTATTTAAAGCAATATCGCCCCTGTAATGCAAGTCAGGCATTCGTCTCTCAACAATATTTAACGCACAATCGTCTTCAGGACAAGAACATAAAGAGTGCTTGCTGTGAAGCGCATGCTCTGGCATTACAAAACTGCTTTGATTCGGCGATGACAGCATGTGCTATATCTTTCGTAGCCATGATCGGCTGTAATCCAACAAGGTGTAGAGTGCATATTTCAGCTGCACACATGATAAGAGAATTCTTTGTTTCTCACAAAAAGCTTTCTGAATTAGAAGCCAATAAACAAGTCGGTGACTTTATGGCAAAGTTAATTCAGAGTCACGATGATACTGCTAAAACAATACTCAAATACTTAGAGGAAATAACTCTTATTAAAACGCGGGAGTTGAAACAATCCACAGGACGACATGACATGTCGGTCGTACTCTTTGAATCACAAATCGTGGTTAAGTTTGCGGTGTTACATAATTTACCATTACCGGAAATGCAGTTACGCGAATTCATAAAAGAGAATTCTTGGTTTAACTTTTTGCTTTTCGGCGATGTATTTAGATATCCTTTAAACCAAATGCTTCAACTGTCACAAGAGTTCGAGAAGAAATCATATGCTGAACACCTGAAGCATATAATGTTGCACAAGACTGTGGAAGAGGAGAAGGAACACAAGTATGTTCCGAGCAATGGACAAAGAAGATTAATGAGGCTGAATTCAGTCGATTGTGTAAGTATTGGTTTTGGTTAACTAAATTGTATAATGTATTAAATTAATATTTAAAATTATTTTGTGACGAGTTTATGCGTGTAACCCATAGTTTCCATGATTCTGAAAAATTATGAAAAAATGTACACTTTTTTTTTCAAAAATAAATAATAATGTTAGAATCAAGTTTGTTCTTCACTTCTGTTTGTCGTTTTCAAAATGTAGTATATATGTTTAAAATTAATTTCTAGAGTCCAACCCAAAGCATGGTATTCGATTTTCCATCCGACTCCTTCATGGGACGGGAGTTGTGGGAGGTGGCGGCTGCGTGCCACGGGCCGGAGGATCCTCCGGCCGCGTTGCTGCGAGCTGCTGATTTGTACCGGGAGCCCTTACTCGTACTCATCGCTAGCTGTTATGAGGTTAGTTGTTTTTAAAGACACAAAGTCATTGCAGAAAAACAACAAAACTATAAAATTTTAAACAAATTCCATAGATAAAGCATATTTGAGTTCTTAATAGTTGGTGTTTCGTGAATATACATAATTTACTTGTTTTTTCTTAATTCGTAGTTATATGCTCGAGTGCTTAAATGTTTTAAAATGTTTATAAATCTTGCAGCCAAATGCCGTGGACGTTCTATGGGCGCATTGGATTCTTTCATCTATAGATTTAACCACGTGCAATCGCCAAGAGCTTCAATCTGAAATAACTGGAAAGCCTCCGGCTCAATTGTTCCTCACACTCGCTAAAGTCTGTCTTATCGAAGGATATATCACGACTTTGTACGAATCTACGCTCATATTCATGACGGTATGATTTATTATCTTATTTAACGATATTCTGTTTTATTATCATATTTTTAAATTATTATAAATAAACATTCTTCACAGGATAACTTACTAGCCCTGTTGGCGTTATTTCTTTATCGATGTATTCGATTGCGACTCTTTGATAATGAAACAAACAAGTATCTAAACAGTTTCTTACAACAATGCCAAAGAAAATACAGCACTGAAAGCAATGGTTCGCCGTGGGATCTATCGACCAAAGCGTTACAAATGATATCTGTAGAGCTAGTAAAGACCGCCCTTAGTAATAACTTTGATAGTGCTTTTCATCAAAAGGAATTTTTGAAATGCTTAGCCGAGAATGAGTTTGGAAAGTCATTTATAGGTAGGTCTTTTGAAAATTTTGTACGTTTAACATGTTTATGTTTCGTATTAAAGCTTTAATTGGTTTCTTACAATTTAAGGTACATGTCCCCATTTTGCGACTATGTATGAAATCATGAAAATATCTATGGAAACCTGTCATATTATAAACGTACCAAAAATGCTAGAAGATGAATCGGACAAATATTTGTCTGAATGTATTGACATGTATAAGAACAATTGCAATTATGATGTAGCGTTCAAAATAGCAAAATTAGCTGGTTTGCCCATAGACGATATAGTTATCACAGAATGGCGTCGCAAATCCACCGATTTTTTGGATGATGTAGACCGGGAGACTCCATTAAGTGATGAGGATCTGGTAAAGTTTATTGCGGAATGTAGCGGCGTCCTTAAAGAGTCAGGTGTCACTTGTAAACAAGCTACCGAGTTCCTCAATAGCCTTGTCAATAACATAACAGATGGAAAGCAAAAGTTTTATGCGCACAGACTTGTGATGAGTTGGTTTGATGAAAACCATGAATATGGAAGTGATCGAGAAGTCACAGAGCATGGCATGTGGGAGGCGTATTTCAAATGCGAAAATCAGGACCAAATATTCTTAGACAACTATGTAAGTACGCTGCATTTTGCGACAAGCTTACAAAAGAATGCAAGTGAATCTCGTAAGTTTGGTGTGGTGAATTCGGAAGAACCGTTTTCAATGACGCTACATGAAATTGAAGTAGAATCAGATGTGGGCAATATTGAAAAAGTTGTTATTTTAGAGGATGAAGAAATTGACATTTGGCGAAAAACGATCAATCGACTTTTGGAAATGCGACTCATCGTGGAGGCGTTTCGTTTATCAAAGTTATTCAAGATTTCTGATGAATATTTGTGCAGATCTGCTTGCCCAGTGCAAATAATGAGAACATGTCTCAAATTGGCGGAAGGGACGTGCTCGCCTTATGAATTGCCACAAGAGCTTCGTTTAATTATATCATCGCCAACATTACAAAACAAATTGTCACGTAAGTATAACGCAATAATCAAATTATTTTAACTCGATGGTAGTTTGTTTATAAAAGAGAGTAATACGATTTCAGTATAAATGTTCCATTACAAAGCACATCACTTTATCAATACTACAGATAATCTCGACATTAACATGTGTGCAAACAGATATACTAAATATTAACATAGCATGAATACATAAAACATTACAAACAACCGAGTGACAAATTATTGTCAACAATTAATTTACAATAATGTATTAGTAGCGAATAAGAATTTCCATAATCATCATACTATGATGCAATTTTGTTCAAAATCTAAAAATCTAACAATTTACTAGTGTCTGAAACGTCAGACGCCAGTTTCGAAGAGCTGGTGGTGATACAAGAGAGACAAGATAGCGACAGTGTGCCGCACCTGGCTGTGCGGCAGGAGGCTGATCGGCTGTCAGCTTTGGATGCTCTGGCCGTTAGAAGCGGTCTTGCTGTTGCGAAGCAGGTTTGTTGTGTTGTCGTTGAATAAGTCTCTTTAGAATAGAAAAAAAGTGTAATGGTCCTTTAAATTATTATTACAGATTGCAAATTACTTCAGAATAGCTCTTCAAATAGGCTGGGATTATATGTCGGTATTGAAATATCAAAACCGAGCTTTAGATTTCATCAGCCTGGTTAGTGGAAAATCTCGAATGACGTTGGCCAATCTTGTCTTTAGGACATTCAATGTGCCCACGAAACAGGTATTATTTTCGTCTTTTATATATGACATGTTGTAATATATTTGCTTAGTATATAAAAATGGCTTTAACTCTTCAGATTGCTGACTATTTATGCAGAGAAATGGTGTCAGCTATTATATCGCCACATTTGGTCAAAACATCCACATTTCGGCAAAAGGAACATTTCCAATACACACTTTGGGGTTATGTTCTCGATTCAGACATCGAAATGTTTCTAAATATGCGACCCGACGCTTGCAGCCACATTGGAAGGCTTATTCTAGATCATTTAATAGCTTTTCAAAAAATTTACAAAGCCAGCGATTCGATAAAAATCCCTGAAAACGTTTTTGATGATAGTTGTCTCGATGTGGAAACTTTAATTGATGAAGAGTATCAAAATCTAGAGGGCGATGAAATTGAATCCATATTAACTGAAGAAGGAACATTGATGTCGGCTGAAACTGAGTCTATGTTTTCGGTATCAACTGTCTATACGGCAGGGAATAAGCTGACGAAAGATTCTAGAAGAAATCTATTTGATGTGATATCTAAGAGCAACGTCCACATTCGCTACGAAGTCAAATCGAGCATAAGGAAAATAACCAAAGGAGCTAAATTGTCGTCCAAACAGGTAATTCACCTTCCTTCTAAATAACCCTTACGAACCGTTCATGCGGATAATGTCATAATACAATTATTTTTCAATAGAAATAATAAATACTTGTGATATAATAAAATAGCCTTAATTTTGTTTTCAACATCTAAATTTTTAACTCAAGTTTTCTTACGGTTCACGAAGAAGGTCGGTAACTGCAGTCCATTTTCGATAGTCCAAGTCCATTAGTCCTACTAAAATTATAAATGCAAAAGTTTGTTAGGATGTGTGTGTGTTTTTTGCTCGTTCACGCAAAAACTGCTCAACCGATTGCAATGAAATTTGGTACGTAGACAGCTGGACAACTGAAATAACATATAGGCAACTTTTTATCCCGATACCTACTTCCTACAGGATACGGACTTACGCGGGTGAAACCGCGGGGCGCAGTTGAGTAATAACACTTATCGTCTAGGAGTAACTTTTTTGAAATTTGCCATTACAGGTGAACACAATATCAATAGAGCTGCTAGTGCTGGCACACGAGTGCTTCTCGTGCGCGTGCGACACGGAGGGCGTGGCGGTGGTGCTGCGGTCCGCGCAGGCGCTGGCCGCCCGCCTGCTGGCCGCGCGCTCGTGGCGCCTCATGGTGCGCCTGCTCACCGGCCTCGCGCGCTACACCGAGTGCGCGTACATACTGCAGGTGCGTGCGCCTGCTGCGGCCTGTCCGCCGAACCTTCTAGAGTGTGTCCCTCCGGCTTGTCTCTTCCCGCCTGTTAGTGGTGGTGATGGTGCGCCTGCTTCTTTGTTGACATATTCCGAGACGGATTGTGTCGTCATACGTTTTCTGTTTACATTAATTTTCAAGAAAATAGTCCAAAAAATAATACTGTAAAAGAAATTACTTGAAATGTTTCTAGATCAAATACTGCTTAACCGAATTTCGTATAATTTTTGCAATTGAGCCATTATGATATAATCGTCTTTCAGCAACAATTAAGTATATATTAATCCATACTATTATTATAAACGCGAAAGTGCGTTTGTTTGAATATTAGTGTTTATTTCACATTGCAATTGAGTGGTATTGTGTTATGGTTTTTTTTCATATCTGGTGATAAGAGCGTGACATAGGCCGTGGTATGATGTTTCACAGGAGATGTTTCACAGCGGTGACCGCTGTGAAACATCTCATTCTCATGGGAATTGCATAAATACGCGGGCGAAGCTGCAAGCAGGATAACTAGTAGTAAAAATGCAAGTTATGTGATATAACAGATTTGTGTAATAAATTAATAAATTATTGTTCCAGGCTCTACGGGAAAATCACCAGTTCGAATATCTCCTTGGACAATTCGATTACATGCTCGGTCAGAAGCAAGATAAAATCGCCGAATTCAAGCATGGCCTGCTAGATTTCCTCAAAACCCACTGTCCGGGTGACACGGACACCTACATCATGGTGTCATTGCACTTCAACATGTACGCAGAAGCGGCTAATGTGAAGCGGAAGCAGGCGTTGGATTTGATCGACGACCTAGAGAAGATGGCCACGGATGCTGTGAAGGCGACTTCCAAGAAATCGGCTCAGCCGGTCTGGCCACAAATCCACGATAATGTGCCTACAAGGACATTGTTGGAGACGGCGCTGAACCATTGCAGCGATGCGGCGGAGTTGTACCTCCAAGGGGGGTGTACGGGCAGTGCTGGGGAAATGGCGTCACTCGCTCAAAGGATTGCTTTACAGATCTCGCTGATGAACGCCTCGCCAACTAGACTCATATTGAAGAGGACAAATGAACAGATGTACACGTTGGTCAGCGAATATTTGAGGTCAGTTCATGTGATGCACATATCGGTTAGAGTTGGGTGAAATTAATGCATGATAAATAATGTTTGTTATTGTTGTCTGATTTATATTTCAATAATAACATGACAACTAAATCGTTATTTAAGTGGATTAAAAACGATATGATGTTTAAATTAAACTCGGTGATGTATTTTATCGTCGGTGTAATGAGAATTGAAATATAAGAATTTGTGTTGTTATAAATTATGATAGAGGATAAAATTTATGGAGGATTAATTACCTTTTTTCAGTTTTATGGAGGGTCTAGTTCTACTAACGGGGAGTGGAGGGGAGACCTGGCGTGAATTGGCCTATAGAAGAACTCTCGGCAATGATCAGGCCTATCTTAGAGATATGGCCGCCTATCGGCCAGATATTGCTCATGATTTTATTAATAGGCAAGTAACAGCTTCGAATATTGAATGATAGCCTAAGCCAATCAATGTCAGAGGATTTTATTTGAATCTTTTTAAATATTTCTCTGTCTGTCATTTGTTCATTCAAGTTATCATCTAAATTACGCTTACAATTCTACTGATTGTAACTAAATCTAACATAAATTTGTTGTAAGTTTATACTGTGATTGTATTAATAATTATTTGTTTGTTTAGGTATAAAACGGAAACGAAAAAGACACCGGTGTCCGTAGCAGCCATGACGGAACTAAGGAATCTGCTCAGATGATATTTACTAAAAATTCGATAGATCATCGATCTCATTGTAATTCTCATACTATTTACGCATATATTATCGATATTATTTTATTTTTAATTCATGATAAATTATGTATGAATGCCAAAAATTATTGAAAATGTAAATCGCTTTTGTGCTATATGGTAAGTACTGTGATATGATTATGAATCGACTGATAAAGACAAATATTTTTATAGATTTACGAATTGTATATAGGTACTAAGAATAACCATATCAATACATATTATAATAAACGATATCAATACATATGGACTCGTGATTAATGCTGGCAATTTTTTTTTCTCGTCTAATAAAGCTAATGAAGGTAAATGTAGATCTGGGTGTAGATGTGGTTTATGTTAATACCCTTTTGCATCTTTATTTCATTTATACATATGTATACATGCTCTTTACGTATCGAACTAAAATTTAGAATCTTAACAAACTGTCGAAGGTAGATAGTATACTTTGAAAGAAAATGAAACGACACTTACTTAAAATATATTTATTATAAATTAACACAAACCCAACACAATATATTGGCAATAGTCTAAAACATACAGTGAGAGAATAAAAAGCCCTAATTTAGGGTACAAGTGAAAAGAACCATCGTCCTTCTAATACTCGAATTTACAACAGTTAAGTAACAAATAGATGTGAATGGACAAAAGTAGAAATGTATATTATTTACAAAATACTGGATCGTATATTTATATGTTTATATATGTATTAAAAATATTGAGATTCATCCCTACTCCCTACGTATCCAAGTTAATCTATAATTGTAATATTTCATCGAGGCCAAGCGTGTTGTCTTTTTCCATAATACATAAAGTAAAAAAAAAAAAACTACAACAAACATACAATAAACACCTTACAAAAATGTACGTGAAAACAAATAAAAACAACATAAAATCGTCATGATCATTTATCACATCGAACGTAAAAAGATTGTAGAAACAAAGTGATAATTAAACTTCTACGAAACTGACGATTCATAACTTAAAAAAAAAGAAACAAACATACAGTTTAATCTTCAAAAACCCCTGCTCAGTCAACAACTTACTACGTAGATCGTAAAATTTTGATTGAAACGTCTCGGGCCTTGATATAAAATATACACCGTGGAATTTTGTCTTACAATAGCGATAATATTCATTAGAGAAAGAAAAAATGTTAATAGTCTTGTTTGACTTTGTTATGTACAATCAGTACCCTAGTAATTACTTACTAGGGTACTGCGCAGGTCATAAATTAACAGTATATGTATCTTCCTATTAATATGAAAATATCTTTCAAATTGGTCAAATGGAAGAGGAAATAGGCGAAAGCCAATCTTTAATATGACAATCGCTTATGGCTTAAGACGGTATCTGCTCTTGTCTTTATCGAGCGACAGCAATTGTAGATCTTTCCATCATTTTCAAAAGCGTCTCCGACCTCATATCATCTTTACACGCCGTGGTAGGCCACCAGATCGTCGTATCTTCAATATTGCCTAGGACCTGACTGATTACATAAAAGTTATAAAACATTCCACGTTTACAATTTTTTTGTTGACAAAACGTAGGAAATTCTAAGATTTTAAACATAGGTACATACAAGATCATAAATAACTACAAAACACCTATAATATTAACTTGGAATGTGACAGATAAAATGCTTTAAGAGTAATTCACTCGAATAAGTATCAAACTTCTATACATTGCGGGCAAGATGTTGCATCGTTTATATAAGAAATAGTTAGAGCTGAATTGATTTATATTTTGTCTCTAGGAAATTATCTTCATTTTAATTGAAGAAAATAGATTTTGAAATATTGTCTACTCATCTACTTTCCATTTACAAAATACAATTACATTAACAATATAATGAGGCTACGATATGCTTACTTTAATAGTTTTAAGTTTGAAGCATTTCCGAAGTAACAACATTTTAGGAAACTAAAGTAATTTGTATTTATTAATTGACGCCGGTAACAATATTCTTACAAAACTACTTATTGTACTTACGGTAGCGAGCCTAATGCCATTTCACACATGCATGGTATTCTCAAAATTGAGGACTTTCGCTTCTACGTATAATCTATGGGTTTTTTTTTACTACAAGATTCCTAACAAAAATGCTGTTAATTGTTTGTATTTTTATTAATAACAATAGCATGTGTGAAATACCACTCAGACCTGATACAACACCATCGTAGCGAGTTCCGGTAAATTATGTGATAATAACATACCACAGATAAATATAGAATATTCTGGTACACACGTAAACGATTATGGAGTCATCAAATATAGTCACAAAGACCCCTCGTATGATGGCGTTTATCAGGCTATTGTCCTGAACCGTTAAAACAAACTATAGACAATTTAACGTTTAATAAAGAATTTTCGAATTTGAGCAAATAAATTTTGTGAGTTCACAACTCCATCTAAAGCAGACCTTATTATCGTCTAATAAAATATAATTTTGAGTTCGACTACAGATTAAACACATTAAAACACATCTTGCACCGGTCATTGTCACGATTTTACTTAAAACTAATTCTTTTTTATATACACTTGCTTCTATAACAACCCCCTCCAGCTTTGATAGTAAAATTTCATAATAAATCATCATCACAGTCTTCTCACATTACGCTTAATCCTAACCTTTAATGTACGATATAGAATATTTAGGAAAATATTTACAAACAGTAGGTACAAACATATCGATATTTACAAAAATAAAATAATGTACATTGATATACAGTATCGAGTATGGTATGAATACCCATTACATATCTAATTATTATTCTGCTATGTAAGATACATGTAAGGTTGACGATTCGTACGGAGAAAATTCCTACTTATCTGAGATAAGCTGTTATGAATTCCATTTTTCCGTACAACTCTGTTAAGTCCGAAATTTGTTCTAATTGTGAGTATATAACAGTAGAAAGATTGGTCATATTTGGAATAATTCCTGATAAGATATAGACGTCAAAAATTGCCTAAAGAGTAACATACATACAAATAAATGGTCTAATAGCCTAGACTACGTGTGTGACCCGATAGTGATGTTTCTCCGTCACAATAGTTTCTATAGTGCGATGAACGTTTTCTGGCAGATGGTCGAGTAACATGCGAGGCATCACTTGCAACTCCATGAAGTCCTCGGGACACGCCCATCGCATTTCGTATGTTGGCTCTTGGATGCGCACTTTCCTGTAAACGTTATTTTAAATTAATCCGAATCAATGTTAGGAAGAATATTTCTCTAACCAAATTCATAAATCGATGTAAGTTGCGCATAAAGGAGCGTTAAAAATTTGTACCAGCTCTCTCTTAGTCTCATAACTCTAAATGATGTTTACAAAGAATTTAATATATAAAATATTCACTTTAAAGTTGAAATGTCAAATACCTTTCTTCTTCTGTTTCAGCACTAGGCAAGCGTAAAAACAAAAAATAAATTTAAATATATCTTAAAAGAACTTTTTTTAAGTAGTTTTATAAAAGCAAATTATGAAGATATAATGAATGAAGGAACTTACTTTTCAATACCCATGCGCTTGCGTCGAACGATATGTAATATTCGGCCGGCCGTAAATAATCTCGCTGTGGAAAAACGTCTCGCAAACACATTACGGGATACAAGGGCTGCTTCCTAGAAATTTCAATATTACAAATTAATATTAATAGTGTCTCAAAATAAAACAATAAATAAATAAAATAACACATAAAGCAATGAACACAACACATAAAACGCTACAACATATAAATTGGTGATTATGAATTTGTAAACAGGATACCTGATTCCTTATGTATGCCTATCTAAAACAAATGTTAAATAAAACAATGAGATAAATTAAGGTAACTGTGATCTTTAGTCATGTTATGTTTACGATATAAAAATGCACCTACCTGATTACGTGCGACACGAAAACACAAACTCTACAATCAACACCAAAACATTTAGCACATAACACATACCTGCACCCACAACACAAACGATTAGACACGCAGCACAACAGCAGCTGTAAATACAAAGGGTTTACTGACAGCACTCACGGTGGAGACGCCCTGCAGCAGCAGTGCGTCGGTGGAGTCATCCGAGTGGTTCGCTTCTAGCTCCTCAGGCCGCCGCCACGTGGACTCGAGGTCGCGGGCCGGCACCCCGAACAGCGCGTACCCAAAACCGTTCAGCATTATACGATACTGCAATACAAAATTGTCATGTTAAATAATATATCTACGACAAATTGCAAATCTTCATCCACCACGCTGGTAAAGTGATGGTTGACAGATGTCACATGTCGTCAAGCTTTTGATTCTTCGACGTGTTTCCTCACGATGTCTTTCCTTCACTGTTTCGAGCAGTAGAAAATAATATGCAGTTAAATTGAAAACTTATTTATTTCTTGCATTCTGGCCCGGTCTTGACCCTACCGACTTTATGTTTTATAATGCACTACTTATTTATAGAATAATTCATAATCTATCTCTATAAAAACTAAAAAAAAAACTTTTTCATATTTTTTTATACTATCTTGATACGAATTCTTCAGCTAAATCGGGTTTTAAAACATTACTTGAATCTGGATGTAACTGTTGTAATAACAAAGCGACAAAAGGCACATTTATTGAAACCCCAATTTTTTTTAAGCGAATAACTAACCGAACCTCACCTTAGGCAGTTTAGTAGCATGTATAGTCTGTATAACTTTAGTCCTTAAGTTCTCTATGCTGTGCACGCTCAACCGCATCACCAGGTCGTCCCCGACGCCCACAGTCAGCACGAAACTCTCGGTGTATCGCGCCGCTTCACGGCTAATAAGCCCAGCTAAAAATACATCCACACTTTTACAAGCGTGTCACGTAGTCGCCGAGAAATGTTTAGAGAAAAGCTGCAATTATTTCTTTTCGCAAAAAAGCTTTTGACATTTTTATGAGATGAGTCATTGTGAGAAGTTTTTATATTGTGTTTTGAAATGAATATGGAATTCTTCATCTGTACCGTTTTATGTTTTAAATTTATATGACTAGAATGATATATCAACATAGAATTTTTGCTTGCAAAAAAGCAAGCTACATGGGTAGTAATTATACTAACGCTAAGACGTTTTACTTTTGTGAACATGAATTAAAAGCTATTTACTTTAAAAAAATATATAAAAAAGGACAAACATTTTTTTTTTTAATATGCGAAGACGATACGAACTAAGTTATGATTTTGAACGGTGTTTTTCTTAAGTTACAACAATATTTATTTGTATAAGAAGTTAGTATGAAATAATTTCAAACATACCGGGTGTAGAAAACGCGAACACTTTTAAATGCGGATATCGTGGTCTTAATTTTAACGCCACTAATACTGCTACTCCAGCTCCCAGACTGTGACCTGTTAAAAAATATAGGTACAGTATATATACTATAACCAATGTCATGTTTGCTTTTCCGTTCTCAAAATATATAAATTCAAGGAATGTTGAGAGAGCTTAGCTTACTAGCTGCCCAATTATTTTTTATAAATTTAATTTTTTTCTTTACATAGACATTACACACTTAGTTTATCATAATAACTGTCTATAATTTATGTTATGAGATATAATAAATTTGATAAAACTTAATTGTCCTTCATCGATAAAAATAAAGTTTATTTTAAAAGATTACCTACTATTAACAGATTTACGAAACTAATAGAATATTATATAGGTACCTGTTAGTATTAGGTCATATTGTGGAAATTGTTGGAAAGCCCTTTCGAGCACCGGCGTCAAACGACGCAGCATCTTCGCGGCTCCCATCGACATACCCTTATGAGCTGCGGTTCCTTCTGGTAATCCTATAACACAAAAGATCGATATTTATTCCCAACTGAAAACTTGAAAGAAAAAGGTTTTTTAATTGCACATACATACGGAATATCTTATAATAGAGCAAAGGCATCAGAAAGAAACCGTGACTTATGTAAATATGGATTACCATATTTACTAATCATATGGTATATCATCTGCATAATAAGTATCTGTATAATAAGTAAATAACAAAATGTCGAATAAACGATGTTTTAATTGTTAAAATAATATGACTAAAATGAAATTTCCAGACGTCCGTTATCACTTAGATAATAACGTAATATACAAGCTGACAAATTGCCCGATAAAAAGAAAAACATCGCATTACAAATCACAGATAATTTAAATAAACAAAAATTAAACCGAGTTGTAATTGAGGACCAGACAAGAGATATAAATAAACTCTATTATATAAAAAAATATATATTTTACATTTAAGAAATCCTACTGCAATTTTCGTAAGCAAAATTACTAAAATGATACTATGTAGTTTGTTAATAATGGTCCATTACTAGCTCTTTACATTGCAACATGGTAATCAAGACAAAAAAACATTTAAAATATTGTTACTGTTGATTCATGCTTATTTTCTATATTTATGATAATGTTTTATTTCATAACTATTTTTAAAATTGTTTTATAATTACGTAGATTACCCTTATCACTATAATAACATGCAATTTGATTGCAAGGTAAGTAAGGATAAACGTCGTTGGTAACATTTATTTTTTCCTATTATGTTGATATAATTGCTTTTTGCCGAATTTTTTGTTTCTTTTTTAAACATTTCTTTAATCATGCATTTACGATAAAACTAAAAACTAAGCTATACGTGTGTTGGTAAAACTTGGAAACGGTTATAAACAGTCAAACAGCATTACCATCTGCATCGAATCGTTCAGAACCAGCTGTGAAGTCAGTGAAGATATCGCTTAGTGATATAGAACCTCGTATAGCCACTACTATGCTTTCGCGGTCGTGGTCCGCAATCACACAGAATGGTAACTGCAAAGTAAATTACATGTTTACACAATTTTTAGGCCATATAAAAGATAACGGGACTTTATGAAGAATCATAATGGCATGTGTCTGTTAACGCATTCATTATGGTACAAGATTTAGTTCTTGAATCTGCAGGCTTTTGGATGCAACCAAAATTTTGATATCTTTTCATGATTGTAAAATAGATTACAGCATGAAGTTGCAATAAATTAATTTATGGCCAGTTACATTTCGTCTGCTTGTAGTTTTTTTTCAACATTTAATAATACAAATGCAATGTCATTTTCACTTAGGGAAATACAGTGCAACCTTAATATAACGTACCTCACTATAACGATTTCCTCGATTTAACAAATTCTTCGTAATCCCCTTGAATTGTCCATAAGAGTCAATGTAAAATATCCCTTTACATTACGAACATTTTTTGCAACAACCTCTTTTTAACGAATTTTTAACTATCAAAAAGTTAAGTTAAATTATAATTACCTCTAATTAACGAATTTCGTCAACCCAAAACCTTTATATAAAGTGTAACCAATGTAATGATTCTTAATCTCATAGTATGTGATTTTTTTACCTCTTTATAACGAATTACTTGATATAACGAATATTTATTTGTTCCTTTCCGATTTGTTATATCGAGGTTGCACTGTAATTTAGATAATAAAAAAACCGTCAGCTGAGTCAGCGACAGTCTATGGATTTCTAGGTGCCAAATAGTCTGTTTCCACGATTTCACTGTTAAATATTATTTGAAGTGTTGTTTCTTGAAGTATTTTTATTCTATTCACTTCGGCTGTACAAAGAAATAATAGCATTCAATTTCTTCCATTCCGAAAGATTGATGATTTTTAACTCGATAGACTAAGTTATAATAAATCGTTTGTCTAATTTTAAAGCTTCGCATACTCAGTACAAGGAAATTTTGTCCTTTAATATAAGTTAGTTAGCAAAAAGTCTCAAACTTGTATTTCCTTGTAAGTCATTTTTTAGTTTGATTCATTGTAATGACCTCGGGATGTACCATGACACGTGTTCAATTTAAAAGCTTTAAGTCATTAAGGGTTTCTCTTGTACATTTTTATTTCTGGGATCCGAACACGCTTCTGCAGGAATCGGGTCAGCACCGGGCTACCACACCACCACAGAAAACCGACGTAACATAGTAGCATGCTACTGTGTTGCATATGGTGAGTGGGAGAGGACCGTTTCCTTCTCTTCACCCTTCCTCTCTTATTTCTTCTTTTCAGTCGTCAATCATTTCCTCATTCTTTTCCCTATAAACCGGGCAGCGTGTTCGCATACGCAATACTTCTGCAAATGTTCATGGGCGGCGGTGATCACTATCAGCAAACCAATTTCAGATGCTCGCTTATGGCATGAAAAAAATCGTTCATCCACCACCGACCACAGGCCGACCACGTCTTACTGCATACGATTATGTTAAGAAAATTAACGACCTTTTATTTATCACTTACTTCAAACACACGATTATTGAAGGAGGCAAATATGATGTCATCAGCAGATAATTTGGACATGTACTTGACTCCGGCGAAATGGCATAGACAGCAGTTGTCATCCGTGACTATTGAGTTCTTTGGCCTGTGAACAGTTTTATTTATATTCCACACGTGATCCGCGTTACCTTCAAATATAAAGCTCGTACGGTATTTCTAAGTCACGTTTTTAATTTTTTGCCCACATACAATTATTATGAGACATTTCTAGGAATAAGTTAGTTTACGCGCAGTAATGTTCTATCTCGGGGTCACGTAAAGTCATATTTACCAAGTTTTCGCATAGTTAAAAATAACAAAAAAAAAATTCATTGAGAACCAGTTATACATGTTAGTTATTTTAAAAAAATAATAACAATAACTTTAGAATACTTACACATTAGATTAATAAAAAAATAATCTCATAAGTATTTACCGACAACAACAGCACGTCAAATGCCTCGCCAATTTGCAGAATCCAGTGAAACAATGTCGATAAATGACGTACGGCCACCCATACGCTGCTATAGATAGCCTCAAATAATGCAGCGCGTCATCCAAATTCATCCAAGGTGGTGTCTCCGAGAACACCTTGTTCACATCGGTAGTGTAAATCGGCTCTTCATCGTTGAGCATTTGTATTCGACGCATTTCTCTGGTTTCACGTTTCTGTCGGACCCTTAGTAACACGCAGCCAGCCACAACGTCTGAAGGAACGAGGTCCGTTGACCTGAACAAAGCGCTTAGTAGCGCTGAAACGAAAGTTCAATGTACATTTCTTCACATAATTGTGAAAGTGAAGGTAAATTACCATTACTTACGACTTTAATATAAGTGGTGTTGTGCGCTTTTTATTCGTGTTTCGTTCAACTCGAGTTTTTGCATGATTAGCGTTTATTCATAGATCAAGATAGCGGTAATTTTTTATGTGCTATATAATGTTGTAGATCTATTTAATGTTATCAATTAATCTCGATGTATTTCACAAAAAATACCTCTCAAAACATATTACGCATGTTTGTAAGACAAAAAATGTGATCGTTTAGTCATTCTCAAATATTAACAACGTTACATTAATGAACAAACAAAATATTATAAGCGCAGTATTAAAATCGATATATGAAAATTAGATAAACATACTATATAGAATTGCGAATTACCAGCAACTTGTTGAAAAGCTTCTTTTCCATGTTCATCCCTCTTGAGCCAACAGAAAGCCCACCGAAATCTTCGAGACCACAGACCAGTGACCTTCCTGTGATGTCTGGCTTGGTTTGGCGTATCTTGCATATCATCGTAGTTCACAGACCCCAGTGGATCGAATACCATGAATAATCCAAATACTGTTAGACCCAATTGCACCCAATTAAATAATACTATACCTAAAAGAATAACAAACATTTTTAGACAGAAAAAAATTGCTCAATATCGAAAGAAGAGTGTGGGAAGATGATAACATTTCAAATATAAGCAATTTAATTCATTTATGAAAAAGCTCTTCACCTAAACATGAGGCAATAATATACTTACTCTGAATGACAATACTCGAGAACTTGTCCTTTACATCACACTCAATCACATCACAAAACATCCACATGGTCCCCATCACATTCAAAGCTACTTCTGGCATTACTAAAAATACTCTGAAAAACAAATGATGAATTGCAACAATCAATATAAAGTATTCGACCCTTTTGTTCATGACCTTTCGGTTGTGCACTCTACACTGAAGTGCATTTTATTATTACAGAACTGTGATAGAAGAAAGAAAAATTTTGCAGCATTCGGTCGTTGTTTTATAATTGGACCAATTCTTCAAATAAGATTTGTATAGTTTTAAATTTTTGATTTCCTTAGTAACAAGTATATGGTTAGATAGCTAAATAACATGCACTTACTTAACTAATAATAAAGGCGATACGAGTTTCCTCGCATCCGTGTCGGTAATGGTGCCTCTGGCTGACTGTTGCGCCAGGCCTGACAGCAGCAGCATCAGGCAGGCCTGGAGGGCTAGGGTCCCGCAGAGATACAGCCGTACGAACGATCCACCGTGCCAACCCTCCGTCTGACATTGCCATGTTACTGGATAGAGGACTTCCACCACCAAAGCTATCAAGACTAACCTAAAAAGGAGAAATATAAGTGAGATATTTGACGGTTTCCTATAAAGAAATAAAATTTATAACTTATATGACTAAAGATATATGCTAATAATATTGGTTTTTAAACTTTATACGAAATTCTAAAATTAAACACATTGAAGGAATAAAATAGGTACGTATTAATAATATAAATACTTTATAAATTCTAATAAATACTTTTTAAAGGTGTGCATTTAGCTCTTAATTTTTTTTTTAATATTTTTTACTTGATATAATTTCTTTAATGTAATACCTGTTGGTGAACCTAAAATAAATAAATAAAAAAAAATAATAATTTAAATCTACTTATTTAGTATTATATAAATAGGTAATGTAATTTATACAATTTTAAATATCTTTGTATTATTATTATCGAACGTTCTAAATATACAAGCAGCTTTGATTCATGCAAATGAAAGAAGCATTTAATTACAATTAAAGTTCCAAATTTTTACGTAATTGTCGAATATTTTATTCAACTATTAATAATTAAATAAAATATTTTACAAATTGTTATCACCTACATAACCAAATTGCGTCGAAATAAATATAACAGTTATACTTAATTCTATATAACGTATTGCAATCAATTTAATGATACGTAATGTTGTAACGTTTATTTCGATCGAAAATAACTTCAGTGTCTTTTGTACTTTAAATAAAATAAAAAATCCAATCAAAGTATTTAAAAAATAGGCTTTTATAAAATCAAAAAAGTTCCTATTCTCGGTAGAGTTTTGTCGTTCTAAAACGCGTGACCGTTTAAATACAATTGAATAATGCCGACTGATGATCAAAGCTAATGTCCGGCGTTTGGTAAGTAAAGGTCCGCAGTGCGCAGCAACTAATAAAAACCAAGTCTTGACAATTTAAAATCCATTATGTAGCAATCAAGACGAAGCAGAAAGGTCACCGCGAGCGCGCGGACCGAAAATATCTTAAATATCGAACGAGAAAGTTTATTCATACATTTCACATAGCAACAAGTGAGCCGGAGCAATCCGAATTTCAGAAAAGGATGTCCCATTTTGTGATGAAAATGCCTCTCACAGATGTCAGCTATTGAAAGGGTTTCTTGGCATTTACGTGAAATTAAATTCGGAGTCGATCTCCGCGGAATAAGCAGTTTAAATATATGTCAAATCATTATTGAAGATGGTTAACTACAAATTCAAAAAAGTTTTGTTAAATGCACTAGAAAGTTATAACGACTGAATAATTTATTATTTTGGTTTCGAAAAGTCGTTTAAATACATTGAACTGAAGATAATAATTTTATACCATGTTTCAGGGCATTATAAGCTTGAAACTCTACCCAATATGAATAAAACATTTACTGTTCCTGTATTTCTGTACCAAAATAGAAAATATTATTTCACTTAAGGGGACTACATAAGCTTAAAGCGTGTAATACAATAATGTGTGTATAT